>NW_023996490.1:0-41008 GCF_015586225.1 Lucilia sericata | reverse complement strand
GTAAGTACACTGTGGCATTAAAGGAAAATTATGTTAGTTATTTTATTAGATTTGTCGGATGAATGACTTTAATTTTAAATACCAATACGAAACTATTTTAAATTATGTTTAACAACAACGAAAACTTGTTAAGTTATGCCTTATAATGCAAATGCATGAATTTTGTTTAACTTGAGATACGCACTTTTCCATTGTTGCCATGTTTTACTGGCAAACTTATATAGTTAGTTGGTTAGTTAGTTAGTTAGTTAGTTAGTTAGTTAGTTAGTTAGTTAGTTAGTTTGTTAGTTAGTTAGTTAGTTAGTTAGTTAGTTAGTTTTAGTTAGTTAGTGTTAGTGTTAGTTAGTTAGTTAGTTAGTTAGTAGTTAGTTAGTTAGTTAGTTAGTTAGTTAGTTAGTTAGTTAGTAGTTAGTTAGTTAGTAGTTAGTTAGTTAGTTAGTTAGTAGTTAGTTAGTTAGTTAGTTAGTAGTTAGTTAGTTAGTTAAGTTAGTTAGTTAGTAGTAGTTAGTTAGTTAGTTAGTTAGTTAGTTAGTTAGTTAGTTAGTAGTTAGTTAGTAGTTAGTTAGTTAGTTAGTTAGTAGTTAGTTAGTTAGTTAGTTAGTTAGTTAGTTAGTAGTAGTTAGTTAGTTAGTTAGTTAGTTAGTAGTTAGTTAGTTAGTAGTTAGTTAGTTAGTTAGTTAGTAGTTAGTAGTAGTTAGTAGTTAGTTAGTAGTTAGTTAGTTAGTTAGTTAGTTAGTTAGTTGTTAGTTAGTTAGTTAGTTAGTAGTTAGTTAGAGTTAGTTGTTAGTTAGTTAGTTAGTAGTTAGTTAGTTAGTTAGTTAGTTAGTTAGTTAGTTAGTTAGTTAGTGTAGTTAGTTAGTTAGTTAGTTAGTTAGTTAGTTAGTTAGTTAGTAGTTAGTTAGTTAGTTTAGTTAGTTAGTTAGTTAGTTAGTTAGTAGTTAGTTAGTTAGTTAGTTAGTAGTAGTTAGTTAGTTAGTTAGTTAGTTAGTTAGTTAGTAGTTAGTTAGTTAGTTATAATATCAATCTGGTTGATTTTCGGAATAGGGACAGAGCTCAAAAGATTTCGAAGAAGTTGCCATAGCCGTAAGCGCTGAATTTGTTGCTGTTTCTAAATGCTATATTTCGGAACTGCTACAAATTTTCGGATTGTGGTCAGTAAGGAAATGACAATATGTTTATAAAACTTAATAGTTACATATGTATGTATTTTAATAAGTAATACCACATTCCGGCATGAATGACTCACCGAAACAATTTTTATTAACCACTTAGTGGGACACAACTCTGTTCCCCGTTGATCTTGGTAATAACTAAATTATTCCCTTCTATCAATTTGTCCACAACATGAAAGAATGTATGTATGAACGTAAGTACTTACTTTATGTCGAACTAATTTTCTAAGTATAAAATTTAATGAACATAAATAATAAAAGAAACTTCCTGCTAGTTTTATGGTTCATATCTTAATTTCTTGTGCAATTAAGTCACATTTAGCTAAAGGAAGGTTTTAATATGTTTATAGCTGCCTAAACATTAATATTTTAACATAAATTGCTTTAATGCCACACCTCAGATAGAAAAAGCACATACTCACACACACGCTGGCAAACAAACAAACACTTAAAAACATACGACGATAAAGAGGAAACGGAAGTATCATTAACTAATTTCATCATTTATTCATAATTCATTTACATGTCTATTAAGGAAAAAATACTCTATGACATACATACATAAACAAACAAACAACAAACAAATAAACCAACACATGGACACAAACAGAGAGAAAGTGAAAGATATACACATTTACATAAATACAGACAGGATTGTGTAATAAATATAATATTTAAATGGGCATAGGAAAATTTTTCCTAATGTATTTAGTCATATAAACTAAATTGAGCTTATTTGTTTAAAGAAACAACAAACACAACAGCGACAGAAGCAATTACAACAACAACATGCAACATACATTTACACACACACCCAAAATAATAAGAAAAAAATACAATAAATAAATAGCAAAAAAAACAAGGAAGGAGAAAAAAAAACAACAAAAAGCAACACAAACATACCCACTGTAATACATATTTGTAATCGTGGTGGTATCGAATAAAAAAGTGTTTATAACATCCAATAAAAAATAAAAAAAGCAGAACTAAATGTTCTACAATATAGAACAGAAAAAAAGGACCTCAGACCTTTAATAAGGTTTCATTCTATGAGCCATGTTACTTGTACTAGTTACTTGTTTAACTGACAACTACATTTAAGTAACAACCAAGAAAATATGGTCGTTTAAGTCGATATATTATCTCCTTACACTGATACATACATATTAATCAATTTTCTAGTCTATAGTCTAGTCTATAGTCTAGTCTATAGTCTAGTCTATAATCTAGTCTATAGTCTAGTCTATAGTCTAGTCTATAGTCTAGTCTATAGTCTAGTCTATAGTCTAGTCTATAGTCTAGTCTATAGTCTAGTCTATAGTCTAGTCTATAGTCTAGTCTATAGTATAGTCTATAGTCTAGTCCAAAGTATATTAATAAAGTAGCATCACTTGAACAGCTGACTATTTTTTTTAAACTAGATAAATGAAGCAAATTGTCAAAGTTTGTTTTGAAAATTGTTAACATTGTTACGTCGCCATTTTTAAATTGTGTTTGCTATTTGTTAAAATTTGTGAAAAGTTGAAAAAGTGAATTAAAAGTGATTTTAAAGTAGTTTAAAAGTGTAATAAATTGTATAATATATAATAATATAATTAAATCGTTAATATTTTTAACTTAAAAGTAATATTTTTTATTTATGTTTTGTTCACATTGTTGTTCAAGGAAATTTTATTTTGACACAATCTTAATTATTCCAAAAACAAAATACATGTGGTTGTTGTAGATGTTGTTGTACAACAAGAGATGTCGCTACTTTATTAATATACTTTGGTCTAGTCTATAGTCTAGTCTAGTCTATAGTCTAGTCTAGTCTAGTCTAGTCTAGTCTATTAGTGTCTATAGTCTAGTCTATAGTCTAGTCTATAGTCTAGTTATAGTCTAGTCTATAGTCTAGTCTATGTCTAGTCTATAGCTAGTCTATAGTCTAGTCTATAGTCTAGTCTATAGTCTAGTCTATAGTCTAGTCTATAGTCTAGTCTATAGTCTAGTCTATAGTCTAGTATATGGTCTAGTCTATAGTCTAGTCTATAGTCTAGTCTATAGTCTAGTCTATAGTCTAGTCTATAGTCTAGTCTATAGTCTAGTCTATAGTCTAGTCTATAGTCTAGTCTATAGTCTAGTCTATAGTATAGTCTATAGTCTAGTCTATAGTCTAGTCTATAGTCTAGTCTATAGTCTAGTCTATAGTCTAGTCTATAGTCTAGTCTATAGTCTAGTCTATAGTCTAGTCTATAGTCTAGTCTATAGTCTAGTCTATAGTCTAGTCTATAGTCTAGTCTATAGTCTAGTCTATAGTCTAGTCTATAGTCTAGTCTATAGTCTAGTCTATAGTCTAGTCTATAGTCTAGTCTATAGTCTAGTCTATAGTCTAGTCTATAGTCTAGTCTATAGTCTAGTCTATAGTCTAGTCTATAGTCTAGTCTAGTCTAGTCTAGCCTATAGTCTAGTCTATAGTCTAGCCTATAGTCTAGTCTATAGTCTAGTCTATAGTCTAGCCTATAGTCTAGTCTATAGTCTAGTCTATAGTCTAGTCTATAGTCTAGTCTATAGTCTAGTCTATAGTCTAGTCTATAGTCTAGTCTATAGTCTAGTCTATAGTCTAGTCTATAGTCTGGCTGACTTCCAAAACGTCAGTTGCTTTGTATACGAACAAAGTATAGTGTTTCATAACGCCGCAGTACAAAACATTGACAATGCATACTGTTTCAAAACGTTATCGACAAGTATAATAAACGCAGCGAAATGGCAATCACAATACTTTGCATCTTTTATATTTTAGAACGTGAAAATAAACAAAGCATCGTTGCAATGTATTAAAACTTTACATGTGTACAAGATTTAAATACCGCAGTAAAATTGTGTTTAAACTGTGTATTGGTACGTTTTGGAAGTCATCCTCTAGTCTATAGTCTAGTCTATAGTCTAGTCTATAGTCTAGTCTATAGTCTAGTCTATAGTCTAGTCTATAGTCTAGTCTATAGTCTAGTCTATAGTCTAGTCTATAGTCTAGTCTATAGTCTAGTCTATAGTCTAGTCTATAGTCTAGTCTATAGTCTAGTCTATAGTCTAGTCTATAGTCTAGTCTATAGTCTAGTCTATAGTCTAGTCTATAGTCTAGTCTATAGTCTAGTCTATAGTCTAGTCTATAGTCTAGTCTATAGTCTAGTCTATAGTCTAGTCTATAGTCTAGTCTATAGTCTAGTCTATAGTCTAGTCTATAGTCTAGTCTATAGTCTGGTCTATAGTCTAGTCTATAGTCTAGTCTATAGTCTAGTCTATAGTCTAGTCTATAGTCTAGTCTATAGTCTAGTCTATAGTCTAGTCTATAGTCTGGTCTATGGTCTAGTCTATAGTCTGGTCTATATTCTACTCTATAGTCTAGTCTATAGTCTAGTCTATAGTCTAGTCTATAGTCTAGTAATGGTAATGGTGAACTTGGAGGTGCAAATAGTAGCACCAACACATAATAACTTCTTCATTATAGTGGTGTGAAGTATAAAAAGCAGTGTACAAGCAAACTTACGCACCCACAGACACACTTACGGGAGAGCGAAACATAAATTTTCTTTTAAACAAATTTTTGTTGTTTATTTTGCCTGTAGCCTAGAACAGTGGATGCTTTCTTTATAGGATGTTTTTAATAAATATTTTCATAATTTCCATTAATTAGTGTTAGACTCTAATATCCGTTGAGAATGCTGATGATAAATTCATCATAAATATAATAGCTATTACAATAAAGTATTTTACTGGCAGGTCCATAATAAACTCAAGCGTTACATATTATCTGGTACCTGAACAGAACCCGTCCAATTTCCTAAACTTCCACTGTTCGTAGAAACGAAAAATAAAATTACATCATTGTCATTTTTGTATACATATTTTTGTTTTATTTTCAAAGTATGCGTTCAATGTTTCTTCTACTGCTTCATCATCATCATCATCTTCCACTTCTTACTTTTTTTGCCTTCTGACGTATTCGTATAATCGACATATACTATTTACTATTCCTGTACTCACAGCCAATTCCTAAGCCAGCTAGAAAATCTTTAAAGTAAAGAACTGAATGGAACGAATGAAAAAAAACTCGCCCACTCCTCAAATTGCTATTAGGGTGCGAGTGAGTGTACTACTATTTCTTATCATTTTGTCTACAAGTCTTGGCAGGTGGCTTTATATTTTTCCCTACAAACTACAAGAAAACAAAAAAAAAAAAAAAATAACATCGGAAAATACACACACGCCAGTACTTGTGCTCATATACTCGTACAATTTAGTCATCATCTTCATCATATATTTAGTATTAATACCCATACAAACAATATACAAATAACAGTGGCAGACAAAACAAATAAATGTATTAGAAAATACGAATAAATCAGTTTTATTATACACCATTAACGATTCAAACTGTGAAACCAGATGTCCAAACTGTGGCGGCAGTTAAGAGGAAGTTTAAGTTTTAGTCTCCCTCCTGGATGTTTATAAAAATATGTGCCAACACAAGTAGTTCTTGTCATTCAACATCATCACTTCATTGCTCCCAGGGAGCTTCTAGCACACACAAGAAAAGTAAAATTTTCATATGTGCATATTTAGATTGTATTTATGAAGTTTTCCCAGCTGGTTCTTTCCTGTGCCAGATGTCTTATTTGTGTCCAAGATCTGCGTATTCTTTGTTTATCCAGCTCTTCACATCGGAATCGGCTCCTCCCTCTTTGCTACTAATGCTACCTGTAGAGCAGAATTTGACGACATTCTCTATTGTTGTGATGTTTGCTGATATCCACATGATCTTAGTTTTCCTCATGTTGATTTTCAAGCCGACTGCTAGTGCGTTTGCTTCCAGTTTACTGATTTTGGTTGTTTTTCAGAGATTGTATGTGACATCAAGCATATGTCATCCGCATAATCCAAATCGTAAACTTTCCATTGTAAGCCATCCCTCACCATTGGTTTTTGTCATTGTCGGAGTCTAGTACTAGGAGGAAGAGCATTGAGGACAGAACACAGCCTTGTCTTACTCCGTTTTCTATTTCAAATAGGTCACTTTCCTTGCCTCTACAGCGAACTTGACAAGATGCATCGCAGTACAGGGACCGTAATATCGCTATTAGTCTATCAGGTATCCCAATGTTCTGGAATGGCATCGAATACACGTTCAAAATCAACGAAAGCAAGAAAAAGAGGCAAATGCCATTCGACAAACTTTTCTATAATTACTCGGAGGCTGTTAATATGGTCCGTGCAAGACCTATTTGACCTAAAGCATGCTTGTTCGCGGCGTAGGGTCAACTCTAATGTTTCACTCATGCGTTCTAGGTTTATAAAAGCTATTACTTTTTGTAGGTCTACTTGTTTCGGTATTGTTACTATGGTGCTTTCCTTCCATTCACAGGGAAAATCTGTAGAAATCCAATATTCCTGTATGATCGGCAAAATGAACGTAGTTAAGTCCGGAGCATATTTCAGAAGCTCTGCGGAAAGATTCAGAAATTTCCCTTCCTGTATCATTCTCCTCGAGTGATCGCTAATCCATGGCCTAAATTTATATTTGATTGGAAACCAAAATGATGCGAGCACTCTCGTTTCATTAGTTTAGAAAATTTGCCCAAGACTGCGGTTGCCGTTCCATTATGGAGTATGTGAGATTTAAAAAATTCTCTGCAATTTCCGGATTTCGTAGATGTTCGAGATTCAATTATTATCTATTGATAATTAGCCTTTGGTCGAAGCTTCACTTTGCCAACCAGGAGTTGATAATCGCAGTAAATGTCAGAGGAATTTACTACTGATCAGGAATTGGACAATTTGATTACGAGTCTTGCCATCCGGGGATTCCCGTGTATACTTGTGGATGTTGCTGTGTGGGAATTTCGTTTCAGTTGATGCTGGGTGCATAAGTCTATAATACGTTCGCCATTGTCAATGCGATTACCCGCTAGGCCTGTGTTGCCCATTATAGAACGTAGGTTGGAATTTTCCGTGCCAACTTTTACATTCATATCGCCGTGTACTATTTTAAAATTGTTTGTAAAATTCATTTTTTAAGTCGCTTTTGTCTCCCTCTGTTGGAGCATTATATTGAAAGATGGTAATGTCGCGGTATTTGGTGCAAAATCGTGCTCAGATAAGATGTACAGTTAATGGTCTGAATTCGATTAGCAATCTTTTTGTTTTAACCGATATCAAAATCCCAACTCCATATATGTGGCTATCATTATTTCCGCAGTAAATGAAGTGCTGCCCTGATGCTGTACCAAATTCTCCCTGTCCCTTCCATTTGACTTCGTTAAGGCCTAGAATATCCAGTCGGTAGCTCTCCATTTCGTTGCATGCTTGTGCTAGGCGGGATGGTTCTGCAAGTGTTCTAGGTTCCGATTCTTAACCTTGTTTGATATGTAGTAGGTTATGCCATTAAATCCTGTCTATATTCTCTTTGGGTAGTTTCGTTAATGGGTTTATTTTTTTACCCCAGCTTATCGGTCCAGCGGGCAGGCCAAGTAGCGGAGACGCCTAGATATACATATATCCAGCAACGCTTATCTGAAACATGTGGGAACTAGGTTAAGTTAGATATATGCTTCTTTAAGACAATTGGCATATATGACACCGACAGCCAAGTCCAGGTAGAAGCACAACATAACGTCAACATGCTGTCGAAAAACTGCTCAAGCCAGTACTTAAATATCTGTAGATGCGAATTTCAAACGGTTTGAGATTATATTGCTATCGGTCATTTGATATCGGCCGCCCGATGCGATATTGTCTCAAAACAATAATCAATCTATAAGTTATTTCCCTAGAAATACTCAGTGTAGATCCAGACGTAAGCTCTTTACTCCTCTTGCCAATTATCGATAACTTCTGGAATATAGAAAAACTGCATCCTGATCTTAAATATGGATTGATATTTAACCTCTCTAATTGCCCCAACTATGATAGACTACCAGGCCATGCTACCTTGCTGTATTTCCCCTCACCTTAGTGTTATTGGAATCCCAGAGAATATAAGTTATAAAACTACATCGAATCAGCTAGGATCTAAATCTAAAACAGTCAGTTGACTCCTTGGATGTGCCACAGGAACCAGTAGCCAAAAAGCATGTAGTTAAATATGTGACGTTTCAATTGATTGATGTTGCTTCTATTACGGCTATTGCTAATTGGAGTTACATCTCTGGGTGCGTCCTTATTGAGAATCTATGACAGAGAACTTTCTGGTACATGTCCTACGAGTAGGTCAATCGACACCCCATAGATTACGAAGAGACAGGCAAAAAGCTTAAGTTTGTTTTTTAAGTGTACACTCTTTCGCTTACAAAATGACTCTAAAGTGACGATTATCTTCACCCTCGTTACAAACAGTAAAGCCTTGACGAAAGATGAATTAGAGCCAACCAGGGGTAAGATGTTAGTGGAAATCACTGTCTTTTTCGGATGCATTGACTCTTTGTCGATCTATCATATATCCTTATACCATGTGGCCCTAAATTCAGCCACATATATTAATTCTGTTTCAAGTATCTATGGCATTTAAAATCCAGTTTCGGAGGACACTTTTATAGTTGTGAGCTGAACTAATCCACCAATAGGAAAAGGTTATATTGTTTTCAGCTACAGCACATTTCGTCCGACACTGTAGTCATGTGTACATATTAATGTAGTGTAGATATTTAGTTATTGGTTGTACAACAAATAGGAATGAGTACTTTTCATACAATACAACTAAATACACTGACATTCAGTCAGTCAGTTGGTTTTATTTTTTATATGTTTTTATATTTGTTGTTGTCGTTTTTTACTCGTTTTATCCTTCATTTAATTTTTTCATCATAAGTTTTTTTTTTTTTGTTGTTATAATTTTTTTTCAAACCTAAAGAACTCAGAGGCCTGAAGAGGTTATAGAGCTTTGAATGGGCCATTATTTGTTGTATTGTTTTATGAGGCATTTAGACATTTTATTTTGTGTCTTTTTTTATTTTATTTATTTTTTTTTCGTAGCTGGTTTCCCCTCGAGTCTTTCGTTTTTTTATTATTATCGTCATCATCTTCAAAATGTTGGTTGAATGTTTGGTTGGCTGGTCGTTTTGTAAGTGCAAGTTGTGTGTTTTGTGTGCGAAATCTATAAAAGAAAATTTTCAGTTTTTTCATCTTTTGTAGTCGTTTGAGTACCTTTCTAACACTTCATTATTTTATATATTCTTATATTGTTGTTTCTGATATTGTTATTGCTTTTTTTGTATTTTTCTTTTGACTAGAACATCAGCCACAAGAGCAAAATGTTCTGTAAAGGTGTTTAATCGCTTGCTTTAAAAAGCAATTGCTAATCAAAGTAAAAGCTGAAAATGAAGGAAATTATTTCAACCACAACATATTATCTCATCCCTCTAATCGATATATTGTGTGTTTAAATTAATGATCATAATTTTTATAATATTACACATTAAATGGGACTGTAAGGTGATAACAATTTACATTGGGGCGTTATATGAGAAGAGTCAGAGTCACTTTATGCTATTATAGACCAGACTATGGACTAGACAATAGACTATAGACTAGACTATAGAGTAGACTATAGACTAGACTATAGACTAGACTATAGATTAGACTATAGACTAGACTATAGACTAGACTATAGATTAGACTATAGACTAGACTATAGACTAGACCATAGACTAGACTATAGACTAGACTATAGACTAGACTATAGACTAGACTACAGACTAGACTATAGACTAGACTATAGACTAGACTATAGACTAGACTATAGACTAGACTATAGAGTAGACTATAGACTAGACTATAGACCAGACTATAGACTAGACTATAGACTAGACTATAGACTAGACTATAGACTAGTCTATAGACTAGACTATAGACGAGACTATAGACTAGACTATAGACTAGACTATAGACTCGACTATAGACTAGACTATAGACTAGACTATAGACTAGACTATAGACTAGACTAAGACTAGACTATAGACTAGACTATAGACTAGACTATAGACTAGACTATAGACTAGACTATAGACTAGACTATAGACTAGACTATAGACTAGACTATAGACTAGACTATAGACTAGACTATAGACTAGACTATAGACTAGACTATAGACTAGACTATAGACTAGACTATAGACTAGACTATAGACTAGACTATATACTAGACTATAGACTAGACTAGACTAGACTATAGACTAGACTATAGACTAGACTATAGACTAGACTATAGACTAGACTAAGACTAGACTATAGACTAGCTATAGACTAGACTATAGACTAGACTATAGACTAGACTATAGACTAGACTATAGACTAGACTATAGACTAGACTATAGACTAGACTATAGACTAGACTATAGACTAGACTATAGACTAGACTATAGACTAGACTAGATTATAGACTAGACTATAGACTAGACTACTAGACTACAGACTAGACTATAGACTAGACTATAGACTAGACTATAGACTAGACTATAGACTAGACTATAGACTAGACTATAGACTAGACTATAGACTAGACTATAGACTAGACTATAGACTAGACTATAGACTAGACTATAGACTAGACTATAGACTAGACTAGACTAGACTAGACTATAGACTAGACTATAGACTAGACTATAGACTAGACTATAGACTAGACTATAGACTAGACTATAGACTAGACTATAGACTAGACTATAGACTAGACTATAGACTAGACTATAGACTAGACTATAGACTAGACTATAGACTAGACTATAGACTAGACTATAGACTAGACTATAGACTAGACTATAGACTAGACTGTAGACTAGACTATAGACAAGACTATAGACTAGACTATAGACTAGACTATAGACTAGACTATAGACTAGACTATAGACTAGACTATAGACTAGACTATAGACTTGACTATAGACTAGACTATAGACTAGACTATAGACTAGACTATAGACTAGACTATAGACTAGGCTATAGACTAGACTATAGACTAGACTATAGACTAGACTATAGACTAGACTATAGACTAGACTATAGACTAGACTATAGACTAGACTATAGACTAGACTATAGACTAGACTATAGACTAGACTATAGACTAGACTATAGACTAGACTATAGACTAGACTATAGACTAGACTATAGACTAGACTATAGACTAGACCATAGACTAGACTATACTAGACTATAGACTAGACTATAGACTAGACTATAGACTAGACTATAGACTAGACTATAGACTAGACTATAGACTAGACTATAGACTAGACTATAGACTAGACTATAGACTAGACTATAGACTAGACTATAGACTAGACTATAGACTAGACTATAGACTAGACTATAGACTAGACTATAGACTAGACTATAGACTAGACTATAGACTAGACTATAGACTAGACTATAGACTAGACTATAGACTAGACTATAGACTAGACTATAGACTAGACTATAGACTAGACTATAGACCATACTATAGACTAGACTATAGACTAGACTATAGACTAGACTATAGACTAGACTATAGACTAGACTATAGACTAGACTATAGACTAGACTATAGACTAGACTATAGACTAGACTATAGACTAGACTATAGACTAGACTATAGACTAGACTATAGACTAGACTATAGACTAGACTTAGACTAGACTATAGACTAGACTACTAGACTAGACTAGACTAGACTAGACTAGACTAGACTAGACTAGACTAGACTAGACTAGACTAGACTAGACTAGACTAGACTAGACTAGACTAGACTAGACTAGACTAGACTAGACTAGACTAGACTAGACTAGACTAGACTAGACTAGACTAGACTATAGACTAGACTATAGACTAGACTATAGACTAGACTATAGACTAGACTATAGACTAGACTATAGACTAGACTATAGACTAGACTATAGACTAGACTATAGACTAGACTATAGACTAGACTATAGACTAGACTATAGACTAGACTACTAGACTATAGACTATCTAGACTATAGACTAGACTATAGATTAGACTATACTAGACTTACTAAACTACAGACTAGACCATATACTAGACTATAGACTAGACTTTAGACTAAACTACAGACTAGACTATATACTAGACTAGCCTGTAGTTTAAACTATTGACTAGACTATAGTCAAAACTATAGACTACTTTGAACTATAAACTGGACTACAGACTGTACTGTAAATAGTCGGACAGTAGATTCAAAATATCTTCAAAACTGTAAACCTAAAAGAAAGATAATACTTTTGCCCTCTTGTATCCGTATTAGGGAATTACACACTTTGTCATTAAAATTTCTTAATGAGTTAAATGTTATCAGTTATCGATAACAAGTTGACAATTATTCGTCAATTTTATGCAAATTTATATCTATTTTAATACAATCACCTCACACCCAATTGTGTCACAAATTACCGTATTATTTTAAACATAATAAAATGTGACTGATTAAGACAAAGATAACAATGTAATAAAACAATAGCAAAATCATTGTCCTGAACCGCATGCAAATAATTCATTTCCTTTTCGTGCTTTTTTTATACATTTTCCATATTTTCGTTTTTATTGACTCTCAACCATCCATAACTTAATTTGGCTCGTTATTTTTACATAAATATGAAATTTATCTGTTTTCCATAATCAAAATCAGAATCAACTTTGGCTGCCAGTCTCCTTTCTCCCCGCCCTATAAACAGTGTTTGAAATATACATACATTTTCTAAAATTACCTTGATTTACTCTCGTTTTTATCAAATTTATCATAATTTCATTGAGGAATTGTGTATATTTTTCTTTATTTTTTTATCCATCTACTTCTTAAACTTTCTTCTTCTTCTTATTTTTCATATATTTTTAGACTAAAATGATGTATTAAGCTTTATTTTCTTTGTTATTTTTTTCTGTTACCACACAATTGCGTGAGGTTAAATAGCCAAAAACAAAAAAAGAACAAGAACTGTTGTAAAAAAAGAAATGTTGTCAAGTACATAAAACATTAGCATTTTATTTAAATAGATATAAATATACGTATGTATGTAGGTGTGTATTCAGAAAAGTCTATGTAAGTTTATCCTTGCAGTTCTAGGAGTGTACCGTCACAGTATTTTGGTATTTAATAGGTACATTGACATGTTAGGATAAAACTTCGGTTGTACGAGGTAAATTAACGTTATTCTGTATGGGGTTCATTGTATCTTAGAATGACATTCATAGAGACGCCATTAATTAGGTAATTAGAGGAAAACCAGAGTAGTACTGGCAAAACTGAAATCGGTATGGTAACTAACTAACAAACAACAACAAACAAACAAACAAACAAACAAACAAACAAACAAACAAACAACAAACAACAAACAACAAACAAACAAACAACAAACAAACAAACAAACAAACAAACAAACAACAACAAACAAACAAACAAACAAACAAACAAACAAACAAACAAACAAACAAACAAACAAACAAACAAACAAACAACAAACAAACAAACAAACAACAAACAAACAAACAAAAAACAAACAAACAAACAAACAAACAAACAACAAACAAACAAACAAACAAACAACAAACAAACAAACAACAAACAAACAAACAAACAAACAAACAAACAAACAAACAAACAAACAAACAACAAACAAACAAACAACAAACAAACAAACAAACAACAACAAACAAACAAACAAACAAACAAACAAACAAACAAACAAACAAACAAACAAACAAACAAACAAACAAACAAACAAACAAACAACAACAAACAAACAAACAAACAAACAAACAAACAAACAAACAAACAAACAAACAAACAAACAACAACAAACAAACAAACAAACAACAACAAACAAACAAACAAACAAACAACAACAAACAAACAAACAAACAAACAAACAAACAAACAAACAACAAACAAACAAACAAACAAAACAAACAAACAAACAAACAAACACAAACAAACAAACAACAACAAACAAACAAACAAACAAACAAACAAACAAACAAACAACCAACAAACAAACAACAAACAAACAAACAACAAACAAACAAACAAACAAACAAACAACAAACAAACAAACACAACAAACAAACAAACAACACAAACAAACAAACAAACAACAAACAAACAAACAAACAAACAAACAAACAAACACAAACAAACAAACAAACAAACAAACAAACAACAAACAAACAAACAAACAAACAAACAACAAACAAACAACAAACTAACTAACTAATTTTCTTTCCGACGTGCATCCTGAAGGAACCTCTCCAATAACCGGATCAAGACTCTGCCCTCCGGCATACCGATTCCCATGGTACCACATTATAAGGCTCCCTGGTTCCCTGGACTCCGGTCAAATCATTCCAAGGAAAGGCCAGCGATTGGTAGCACACGTGATCGCAATAACACCAGGATGGGAAAATTATCAAGGTAACATGACCCAGTCATATTTAAGGTGTTGACCGATAATTTTACTTCATTCAATAATACAGAGCCAAGGAACTGGCTACAAAAAACCCTAACAAATGACCGGTTAAACAATAGTACAATAGTACAGAATATATGGAAATATTTGTTATTCCTAAGTTTAAATTACCATGGGATCCTTATTGTATCCCATAAAACTGCTGGGATGTTAGTATCTATGTAAGAGTTTGTGTAATGTAAACGTAAAATATACACTTTCATTTACATTTTCCCAATACTGACACAAGTGCCAGTTTAAATATTCAAAATTTTCTGTATTTTTTATTATACAATTTAAGTCAACATATTTCAAACAGACAATTGAATATTTGAGATTTTATTTTAGAAAATCTTAAAAAATCTTGGTTCAAATTCTTGATTAGAAATAATGATAGTGTGAAGCTTGTTTTTATTAGCCGATTTATAGATGTAGAGTATACGTATATTAAAAAAGGATTAACGAATTTATAAAATGAAAATTTTCATTGATTTATATGTACACTAGCTATACCCAGTGTGCTTCGCTACCCTCATCGTAATGGAATAAAATAAATATCATTATTGTAAATGTATATATATCTGCAATATCAAAAATTCCCCTTTTAGAGAACTCTTTAAGTTTGATTTTATGATTCTAGTCTCAATATTACAGAAAATTAAAAAAAACAGTTGAAGAACGAAAAAGTACCAGACAGTGCCTTTTTATATATTTTCATTAAATCAGGATGACGCATGTTTAATTTTCAACCAGAAACTAAAAAAATCGCATACAGATTTTATACAATTAGGAAGCTGCATGTCCAATTTTATGTTTTTAGGTTCAATATTATAGAAAAGTATTAGTAAAAGAACAAAAAAGTACCAAAGTATCCTTTTAGAAAGCTCTAAAAGTACCAGTACCAGTGAAGTACGAAAAAGTACCAAAAGACCTATATTATTTAATTTCATGTTCCTAAGTTCAATATTATAGAAAATTCAAAAGGTAACAATTAAAGAACGAAAATATACCAGAAAATATTCCAGTTTAAATTTTCATTTCATTGTTTCTAGGTTCAATATTATAGAAAATTTAAAATGTACCTTTTAAAGAACGAAAAAGTACCAAAAAGTCCCCTTTTATAGGTCCTCACTTAATCCGGCCTCAATTTCACGTTTCTAGGTTCAAACGGACAAAAATCCAAAAGTACCTTTTGAAGAACGAAAAAGTACCAAAAAGTCCCCTTTTATATGTTCTCACTTAATCCAGGCTCTACATACTTAATTTCATGTTTCTAGGTTCAATATTATAGAAAATTTCTTTTGATGAACGAAAAAGTACCAAAAAGTCCCTTTTTATAGATTCTCATTTACTCCCGGCTCCACATGCTTAATTTCATGTTTCTAGGTTAAATTTAATAGAAAACTTAAAAAGTACCAGTCGAAGTACGAAAAAGTACCAAAAACTCCCCTTTTATAGATTCTCATTAACTCAAAAATACCTGTGTAGAACGAAAAAGTACCGAAAAGTCCCTTTATTATTAATTTCATGTTTCGATTTCAATATCAAAGAAAACTCAAAAAATACCAGATGAAGAATGAAAAAGTACCAAAAAATATCACTTGGTACCGGGGTTTCAAATAACACCTCATTAGCATATTTAGTGTTTCTAAATCTAAAAATTTTATCTAAATTGGATCATTGTGTTTGAATAAAATCAAATTTCCAGTTTTTACCCCTTTTGGTACTTTTTTTCTACCCATTAACGAAATAAAAATTTTACTCCAAAATGTTGCAACATCGTAATGGGAGCCCGTTATTATGTATTTATATGTATAAGTTAATAAACCAAAATCAATGTTTTATGAAAAAAGTACAAAAAATAGGTGCAATTTTCACCCCTTAAACATCCGAATAACCAAAAAGTACTAAATTTATATTTTTATTTTTTCGTCAAGTTATGAAGGAGTCAAAAATATTGTTTGAATGTTCACTGGTTTAAAAGATACATGGGGTGCAAAAAAAGTACCAAAATACAGTTTTTACCAGTTTATTCCCTAAAGGGGCCGAAATTGAAAAAAGTACCAGACACCTGTCCGCTTATTTTTGAAATGAACGACGATAAGCTTTAAACTATTTTTGTATCTTTTCTAGTTTAGGAGATATGAGGTTACCGAATTTACCCGTTTTTACCCTTTTTTACCCCCTAAACATTCGAATTTCCAAAAATCCCGTCTTAGTGGATCTATTTGGTGGGAGACCAACCCCCTGTCCAAATTTCAGTTCTTTAGCTTTAACCGTTTAGGCTGTGCGATGATGAATCAGTCAGTGAATCAGTCAGTAACGTTAGAATTTTATATATACATATAGATTAGGGATATATATATAACAATTGATTTTACAAATATGAAAGTTGGCATAGAGCATTAAAAGATATGAAAAGTTCATGCGCCAAACATCTGTCCCGTCTGTTTATTAAAATCAGTTTTTTTAAAGCCCTATATATCTTCGGAATCTAAATTTCTTATTATTTTTTGTGGACTTTTTGATTAAGGGATGTAAAATTTTATATTTGCAAAAATATCAAAAAGTCATACCCTAATGTATGTATATAGTCATTTCCACCGAAAAATCTGCTTTTGTCACATCGGAAATACCTATAGTTAAAATAAAAAACAAATTAAAAACTTGAACCAAAAATTTGGTTTATATTGGTGTTGGTGCGTGATGTTTTTGATTCCAAATTACATAAAAAACAAGTAAGAAAATATAGTCGGGCGTGACCGACCATATGATACCCTACACCAGTTATGAATATTAAATGTGATTTATTTTTCATAATAATTCATTGTTCAGATACATTATGGATGAAAAACTAATTTTCTGAAAGAGGCTTTATATGGGGCTAGGAGCAAATATGGACCTAGCCCGGTAATGTTTTGTGAATATATTTATATTTATATAATATTTATTTGTGCTGAATTTCATCGAAATATTTGTGTTTATAAATAAATTTTGGACATTCAAGTAATTTTCGGAAGGGGGCTTTGTATGGGAGCCCCCTAAAGTGGTGTAGGGTATAATTATTTTTACTACTTATACAACAAATAAATCACTGTTCGTTAGGGACGTTATATTCGTATTAATATCACTCCATATACATATGCGGATAACATTCCGATAAAAGGCGGTCAATGACAAAAAAAGTGTTTCAGTCCTCTCCAGATGCTCTATATAATACATACATACATATATACATCATAAGCTTCACGTCCTGCTCTTGTTAGGTTTAACACATAGGATCTTTGTCTCACCCATAAATTCGACGGACGTTCGAACAGTGGGTATAGGACCAATATTATTGAGCGTTACAATCATCACCACAAACCCAATATACCCTCCCCATTAAAGTGGTGTAGGGTATAAACAGTATTCCAAACTATTAATTTTTGGTAAGTATTGCGCTAAGAGGTTTTCTTGCAGGACGATTATTAAAATCGTTAATTATTTTGGTTTTTAAATCTTAACTCTAACTATGACTATATAAAAAAAACGATTATGGTAAAAAAACAATTAAAAGTTTTTTATACGGCTGTACCGAATCTTATATACCCTTCAAAAAAGTATAAAAAAGTTCCTTTTATGTGTTCCCACCTAATCCGGGCTCTACATACTTAATTTCAAGTTTCTAGGTTCAATATTATAGTAAATTCCAAAAGAACCTTTTGTAGAACGAAAAAGTACCAAAAAGTTTTATAGTTTCATGTTTCTAGATTCAATATTATAGAAAACTCAAAAAGTACCTTTTGTAGAACGAAAAGTAAAAAAGTCCGAGTTCTACATGTTTCTATGTGTAATATGGATGAAAATTCAAAAAGTACCTTTTGAAGAACGAAAAAGTACAAAAAAAATCCCCTTTTATAGGTTCTCACTTAATCCGGGCTCTACTTGTTTACTTTTGTTTCTAGGTTTAATATTATAGAAAATATAAAAAGTACCTTTCGAAGAACGAAAAAGTACTAAGAAGTCCCCTTTTATAGGTTCTCACTTAATCCGGGCTCTACATGCTTAAGTTCATGTCTCTAGCCGATAATGACTTAACGCAACATGTTGTTCTTTCTTTGCTTAGTTTTTATAAAGAAGCAAGTGCAATAACAAAATTTATCGTATGGATATGTGTGTTGTTGTTGTTTGCTTATAATTTCTGTCTCAGCATGGTATGCTGAGCATGCATAACAATTCGATATTTCCCATTTACAATACCAAACAGTGCCTATCAATGGAGAATATTTGTAACAGTCATGTTAGTTTTCATAAAAAAGGGCAAACTATGGCATGAGACATCTGGCAACACTTATTTCAACGACTTTGTTTCATCCCATCTTGTTCCTTTAAACATACTCTAACATGATGATTCATAAAAAGAGAAAATTATCTCTCGTTGAGATTCATATCTTAGCTAAACATACTTATCTAATACAACAACCATTACCACCAGCGAAGTTTATCATTTGACAAACAGATGGCAGCATACACAATTTGTTGGAAAATTCAAAAAAAAAATACAAGATTTTAAAAATAAAAAAATTTAAAAACCTGTCGACAATCTTGAAATCGTCATTTGCCCATATATAGTAAATCATATACGGACTTTGGAAGAGATTTTAGTGAAGTTGAATTGTACCTTGTCTCATATGTATATACTTAAGCCGTTTATTGTTGAATAAAATTGTGGACATTTAAGTCAAATTTTGAAGGGGGCTTTGTATAGGGGCTATGGTCAAATGAGACCCTATAATTATAAAATTAATGAGAGTCATCAAGGCTAGCTTTTTGTCGAGATACGATTATATTAAACATAATTATGAACTTTAAAGCCCTATTTGTCGTGTTCAGTTGTATTAGGGCTAGGTGAAATCATGGACCGATGTTAACCCTTTTCAATATGCTTCGTCTCCGGTAGCATAGAAGATCATGTGCCAAATTTCATTGAATTATCTTCAAAATTGCTACCTGTAGTTTGATTACAAGGTTTACAAGCCCTATTAAGGGGTTCAGGTGTATGGAGGCTAGGTGAAATAATGGACCGATGTTAACCATTTACAATAGGCTTCGTTCCTGGAACAATAGATCATGTACCAAATTTCATTGAATTATCTTCAAAATTGCGACCTGTAGTTTGATTACAAGGTTTACTTGGACGGACGGCGGACATAGCTAAATCGACTCAGAAAATGATTCTAAGCCGATTGGTATACTTTAAGGTGGGTATAGGACCAATATTAGTGTGCGTTACAAACATCAGCACGAACCCAATATAGCCTCCCCAATAAAGTGGTGTAGGTATAATATATATAATTCGACGTAAACAAGTTTTATTAATACCCAAGTTTCTCTATAATTTTATGACAATCGGTCCATAATCACCCCCACAAGGCCTCCTCCACAAAATGACTTTAAAGCTTATAGCTGGCTTAAAAAATGCAAATGAAATTTTACAAAAACAAGTTTTATATTAAACGAAATCTGTCTACCAAATATTTTGACGATCAGTCCATAATTGATCCTACCTTTCATATAAGATCTCCCTCAGAAAATGTCGTTAGCGTTCATAACTGATGTAAAAATACCGGTATAGCAATGTAATTTGACATAAACGACTACTATATTAACAGACATTTTTCTACAAAATATTATGACGATCGGTCCATAATTGAACCTACACCACGGTACTAGGTCACGTGGGAAGCAGATTTACTTTTTATTATTTCGTCACACCGAGAATTTTAACATTTCATAAAAATTAAGTATTTTCCAGAAATCTTCTACTTAGCAAAATATTACTAGAAATTTTACTAAAGTTTTAAATCATTCATTTTACTCAATAAGAAAATCAAATAAAAAATCCTCAGGAAAAAACCCAGAAATATTTCAATTTTCACTTCCTGCAGTTCGTGGCGATTGTCCCATGATAATGTTTTCTACGATCATACTTGACTTTAACTAATATCTAAGTTAATTATATTAAGTTTTAAAGGGATTGTTTTTTTCGAAATTATTTAAAAACTCTTACGTGACGAATGACTTGCTCTCCGCCTCACAAAGATAACGTGTCAAATGATCCAACAATTTCAGTAATCATGTCAACCAATCTAACGAGGGCATTCGGAAATAAATATTTTCTGAAAGGGATACATTGACTCCTTGTAATACTAGTGGTTTATGTATCTTTTTGTCTTTATTTATTTTGTTCTGCTTTATTTATGTTCTCATACAAATTCTCGTATTGTTGTTGTTGTATTTATTTGCACAATTACTTAAATGCCAACAACGCATGCGTGACATTTTTTAAATAATTTCACCTTCCTTCCTGTGGCGGTGAAATCATTTTGCAAAAAAAAATCTCTTAAACATAAAACGAAACATACCAATAACAACAAAAAAAATTATAAATAAATAAAAAGACGTACAAAACAACAACAACAACATTGTGCAACAAAATCTGAGAAAAAAATTGCAAAACAAGAATCATAACGAACAGAACACTAGAAAACACACTCCTATAGAAAATACATGTCGAAGCCAAGTATTGTGCACCTTTGCCAAGGGAAGAATGTTGGAAAAAAAAGGGCTAAATGATTTACTCTATTCCACACACGGACACACACACGCACACAAATTGGACTTGGACTATTTTTAAAGGCAAAAGGCGCACGTACGAGTACATGCATGAACAAATGGTTACTTGGATCGTTGGCTTTCGACTGGTTGCTTGGCTGGCTGGATGGATGGATGACTGGCCGGTTGGCTGTTTGCTGAATTGGATGAGTTTTTATAAATGATGACACTAGTGAGTGGTACGTATGTCTGTCTGTCTGTCTGTCCGTCCGTCTGTTTGCCAAGTGGATGAAGATTAATGCAACACATGTGTGTGTGTGTCTGTGTGTAAATGAATATAGACCGCAGGCGAATAAAAAGAGCAATATAAATACAAAAATACATTCAAGAATAAAAATAAAATTTGTTGATAAAAAAAAATAAAAGACATGAAACATTGCCCTGTAAATATAACAAACAAAAAAACACATAAAATATACATACATACAACTTTAAACAATAATAACAACAAAATAAGAAAAATAAAAATAACAACACACACAACTTACATACAAGAAAAATATTGTACACAATTGTAAAATTGGAATTTTTGCAACATGTTGCAAGCGTAAATAAAATGTAATAAAACGTGCTAGCAGGGTGGCATATACAGACAAAATATTTGAATCAACGAACGTATGTACGTGCCCCTCAACCAAACACTATTCATTAAATCGCTCACTTACCCAGTCACTCTCTCATACACATACTTGATGAACCAACAGCCAGCCAACCAACCACCCACCCACTCAAACTCCCACTACATAATGTGTATGTACGAGCATGTAACACAAAAATGTTACTATATTTTATTTTTTCCCCCTTAACAAATTTGAGTTGTCATTTTGGTACTTTTTCAAGTGGATACTAAATATTTGGAAAAAAAATCACCATAAAATTATTATACCGCTCATCACCACATAATGGTCATAATTAATATCTCAGTCGATTTAACAGATAAGATGTATTAAATATTCAGTAATAAATACCGGGTAAACTTTAGTGGGCGAGCCACAATATAAATAATGGACTATAGTATAGTCTATAGTCTAGTCTATAGTCTAGTCTATAGTCTAGTCTATAGTCTAGTCTATAGTCTAGTCTATAGTCTAGTCTATAGTCTAGTCTGTAGTCTAGTCTATAGTCTAGTCTGTAGTCTAGTCTATAGTCTAGTCTGTAGTCTAGTCTATAGTCTAGTCTGTAGTCTAGTCTATAGTCTAGTCTGTAGACTAGTCTATAGTCTAGTCTATAGTCTAGTCTATAGTCTAGTATGTAGACTAGTAGTCTATTAACATCTATAGTCTAGTCTATAGTCTAGTCTATAGTCTAGTCTATAGTCTAGTCTATAGTCCTAGTCTATAGTCTAGTCTATAGTCTAGTCTATAGTCTAGTCTATAGTCTAGTCTATAGTCTAGTCTATAGTCTAGTCTATAGTCTAGTCTATAGTCTAGTCTATAGTCTAGTCTATAGTCTAGATCTATAGTCTAGTCTATAGTCTAGTCTAGTCTATAGTCTAGTCTAGTCTATAGTCTAGTCTAGTCTATAGTCTAGTCTAGTCTATAGTCTAGTCTAGTCTATAGTCCTAGTCTAGTCTATAGTCTAGTCTATAGTCTAGTCTATTAGTCTAGTCTAGTCTATAGTCTAGTCTAGTCTAGTCTATAGTCTAGTCTATAGTCTAGTCTATAGTCTAGTCTATAGTCTAGTCTATAGTCTAGTCTATAGTCTAGTCTATAGTCTAGTCTATAGTCTAGTCTATAGTCTAGTCTATAGTCTAGTCTATAGTCTAGTCTATAGTCTAGTCTATAGTCTAGTCTATAGTCTAGTCTATAGTCTAGTCTATAGTCTATAGTCTAGTCTATAGTCTAGTCTAGTCTATAGTCTAGTCTAGTCTAGTCTAGTCTAGTCTAGTCTATAGTCTAGTCTAGTCTATAGTCTAGTCTAGTCTATAGTCTAGTCTAGTCTATAGTCTAGTCTAGTTAGTCTAGTCTATAGTCTAGTCTATAGTCTAGTCTATAGTCTAGTCTATAGTCTAGTCTATAGTCTAGTCTATAGTCTAGTCTATAGTCTAGTCTATAGTCTAGTCTATAGTCTAGTCTATAGTCTAGTCTGTAGTCTAGTCTATAGTCTAGTCTATAGTCTAGTCTATAGTCTAGTCTATAGTCTAGTCTATAGTCTAGTCTATAGTCTAGTCTATAGTCTAGTCTATAGTCTAGTCTATAGTCTAGTCTATAGTCTAGTCTATAGTCTAGTCTATAGTCTAGTCTATAGTCTAGTCTATAGTCTAGTCTATAGTCTAGTCTATAGTCTAGTCTATAGTCCTAGTCTAGTCTAGTCTAGTCTAGTCTATAGTCTAGTCTATAGTCTAGTCTATAGTCTAGTCTATAGTCTAGTCTATAGTCTAGTCTATAGTCTAGTCTATAGTCTAGTCTATAGTCTAGTCTATAGTCTAGTCTATAGTCTAGTCTATAGTCTAGTCTATAGTCTAGTCTATAGTCTAGTCTAGTCTAGTCTATAGTCTAGTCTACAGTCTAGTCTATAGTCTAGTCTATAATCTAGTCTATAGTCTAGTCTATAGTCTAGGCTATAGTCTAGTCTATAGTCTAGTCTATAGTCTGGCCTTAAGTCTACTATTTATATTGTTTAGTTTATAGTCTAAATAGTCTATAGGCTCCTCTGTAGTTTAGTTCATTGTCTAGTCTAGTTTATACTCTAGTCTATTGTCTCGTCTACAGCATATCTAACATTACATAACATGTTCTAGTGTTTTTTGCAAAAAAACCTAAATCTGACCGCTAAGTCCGAAAAATGGGCAACACTGCTACCATGCATACCGAAGCATTTTACTTTAACAACCCTTTCCTTAAATAAATTACATAAAATAACATATATTGCAACATTGAAAAATACCTTTTTACTTTTATTTTCAGTTTTTCACAACTCATAAATTTCTAAATTTTATATGTCACCTACACTTGATCATCATCAAGCGCATTTTCTATGCAATTTTGTTTCTTGCAACTCGGAAAAAGAAAATCATAAAATAAAATCAAAATGACAATTTATTTAGGTGTTCCTTTCAAATATAATTCTGGGTCGTTTCTTTACTGCAATGTAAATATTTAAATACATTTTAAAAAATAACTGCATAAATATTGTCCATACTTGCATATATTTTTAAGAAAAACACTTAATAGTTTGCCTTTTGAAAAATGGTTGAAATAAAAATTTCACTTATTATATTTTTTTAATTAATCAACCTGAAAAAGGGCCAACTGATGAAACCAGTTTGTGGACAAAAATTGTGAAGCGTCGAGAAGAAAAAAATAACTTAGAGTGGAAAAAAGAAACTGAAACTCTGAAAAGAAAAAAAAAAATGACTTGAAACAGAACCACTTTCTCAGTCAAAATCATTGGGGCAGAAGTTAAAAAAATTTTGCTAACGTACAACATCAGCAAATAAATAAAAGTATAAAATAACAAAATAAAAAAAAATATAATAATATAATAAAAATGAAAAGAAATAAAGGACAGCCAAGAACGACATTTACTACTACTGGCCAAAAAGTGTTGGTTGTGGAAGACTGAGTACGCCAAGCAGGGACGTCGCAATTAATATAGTAACAAAACTGAAAAGCCACTAACTATCACGGTAATAAATTTCGTATTGATATCGTTAATGTACGTTAGGTTAGATTTATGTAGGTAGATCCAATTTTGATACTAGCTTTATTCATACCGATTTGATAGCAATTAAAATTATTTTTTTTAGGAATAATTATTTTAATTATTTGGTATGACATGTATTTGACTCTAACCTCCTCTCAATCACCCAACTTTGCTACGCCTTTGTCTTGACCATCATGTTCTTATTTTGGCGATAAGTAACAACAGAAAATAAAAGGAATACTCATCATACCATAAACATTATTTTCATTTGGATATTTTGTGTATTGTAAATACAAGTATATACACCATCAGATCTATTAAATAGTTAATTGATTGATTTAATTTGCAATAAACATGATTAAATATGGTTAAATCAGGAAAAACTGCACGAGAAACGTGAAACATTTGAAAATACATACTCATACTATCATTAGTTAGTTAGTTAGTTAGTTGTTAGTTAGTTAGTTAGTTAGTTAGTTAGTTAGTTAGTTAGTTAGTTAGTTAGTTAGTTAGTTTAGTTAGTTAGTAGTTAGTTTAGTTGTTAGTTAGTTAGTTAGTTAGTTAGTTAGTTAGTTAGTTGGTTAGTTAGTTAGTTAGTTCGTTATTATTAGTTATTAGTTAGTTAGTTCGTTAGTTAGTTAGTTCGTTAGTTAGTTGTTCAGTTCGTTCGTATAGTTCGTTCGTTCGTTCGTTCGTTCGTTCGTTAGTTCGTTCGTTTCGTTCGTTCGTTCGTTCGTTCGTTCGTTCGTTCGTTCGTTCGTTCGTTCGTTCGTTCGTTCGTTCGTTCGTTCGTTCGTTCGTTCGTTCGTTCGTTCGTTCGTTCGTTCGTTCGTTCGTTCGTTCGTTCGTTCTTCGTTCGTTCGTTCGTTCGTTTCGTTCGTTCGTTCGTTCGTTCGTTCGTTCGTTCGTTCGTTCGTTCGTTCGTTCGTTCGTTCGTTCGTTCGTTCGTTCGTTCGTTCGTTCGTTCGTTCGTTCGTTCGTTCGTTCGTTCGTTCGTTCGTTCTTCGTTCGTTCGTTCGTTCGTTCGTTTCGTTCGTTCGTTCGTTTCGTTCGTTCGTTTCGTTCGTCGTTCGTTCGTTCGTTCGTTCGTTTCGTTCGTTCGTTCGTTCGTTTCGTTCGTTCGTTCGTTCGTTCGTTCGTTGTTCGTTCGTTCGTTCGTTCGTTCGTTCGTTTCGTTCGTTCGTTCGTTCGTTCGTTCGTTCGTTGTTCGTTCGTTCGTTCGTTCGTTCGTTCGTTCGTTCGTTCGTTCGTTCGTTTCGTTCGTTTCGTTCGTTCGTTCGTTCGTTTCGTTCGTTCGTTTCGTTCGTTCGTTCGTTCGTTCGTTTCGTTTTCGTTCGTTCGTTCGTTCGTTCGTTCGTTCGTTTCTTTCGTTCGTTCGTTCGTTCGTTCGTTCGTTCGTTCGTTTCGTTCGTTCGTTCGTTCGTTCGTTCGTTTCGTTCGTTCGTTCTTCGTTCGTTCGTTCGTTCGTTCGTTCGTTCGTTCGTCGTTCGTTCGTTCGTTCTTCGTTTCGTTCGTTCGTTCGTTCGTTCTTTCGTTCGTTTCGTTCGTTCGTTCGTTCGTTGTTCGTTCGTTCGTTCGTTCGTTCGTTCGTTCGTTCGTTCGTTCGTTTCGTTCGTTCGTTCGTTCGTTCGTTGTTTCGTTCGTTCGTTCGTTCGTTCGTTCGTTCGTTCTTCTTCGTTGTTCGTTCGTTCGTTTCTTCGTTCGTTCGTTCGTTTCGTTCGTTCGTTCGTTCGTTCGTTCGTTCGTTCGTTCGTTCGTTCGTTCGTTCGTTCGTTCGTTCTTCGTTCGTTCGTTCGTTCGTTCGTTCGTTCGTTCGTTCGTTCGTTCGTTCTTTCGTTTGTTCGTTCGTTCGTTCGTTCGTTCGTTCGTTCGTTCGTTCGTTCTTCTTCGTTCTTTCGTTCGTTCGTTCGTTCGGTCGTTTCGTTCGTTCGTTCGGTTCGTTCGTTCGTTCGTTCTTCGTTCGTTCGTTCGTTCGTTCGTTCGTTCGTTCGTTCTTCGTTGTTCGTTCTTCGTTCGTTCGTTCGTTCGTTCGTTCGTTCGTTCGTTCGTTCGTTCGTTAGTTCGTTCGTTCGGTTCGTTCGTTCGTTCGTTCGTTCTTCGTTTTCGTTCGTTCGTTCGTTCGTCGCCCAGTCGGCCCTCCGCCTGTACTTCCCCACTCACGGTCTGTTCGACAAATGTTTAAGACAATTATATTGGCTTTGGCGCAATTCGGAAAAATAAGGTCCCAAAATATACCGGTCTTTTCAAAATTGTATATACATTTATTTATCCAAAGTTTTATTACAGTATCAATACTTGTACGAAGTTGAAGGCTATTTGAGTAAATTTTTTGGAAGTTGACTTTGTATGGGGACTCGATTTCGAAAATTAAGACAATTGATTAATTTTGTTTGAAAAAGAGTATCATGTGATTCTACGAACATCATATCGTTAAAATACTCGGCTGAGGAGCCTGTTGTGCGTTCTTGATATTACTTTCAATGTGTACGATCGTATTCTGATATAAGAGATAAAGTGTTTCAGTGTGCAGATCTACATATGTGAAAGATAGAATAAAATAAATACCATTAAACTAACTTCTGATTTAATTTTTTGGGAATTTTTGTGGTCTTACTCACAGCTTCGTTTCGACCAATTTAGCATTTGTCAGATTACCTTTCTCAAA
Source organism: Lucilia sericata (assembly GCF_015586225.1). NCBI lineage: Eukaryota > Metazoa > Arthropoda > Insecta > Diptera > Calliphoridae > Lucilia > Lucilia sericata. The sequence goes on along the minus strand of NW_023996490.1, from coordinate 13,399 downwards.
TTCCCTGCTCTTCATAGCAAATGAGTTAGATCCTTGGTATGTATATTTTGGAAGTCATTAATTTGTTCATTCTTTTAAAGCTCTGCATTATGTAGTTTGTTGAATGTATGTTGGTCGGTTCGTTGGTTGGTCGTCTGATGTGCTCTCGTATGTTGCATGTTTTAAAACAGATCATGGCATCATCATCATCATCATCGTGATCTGTAGCGACGTCGAAAACATTGCCATAGCCAGGCGTAGTCGTCACCCAGATTATCAGGAAACTGGAGGAACCAGTTTGAGCAGCCTAAATTTAGAACATTACAAAAATACTTCTACTTCTCTTCTTCAGCTTTTTTGTACTTTTTGTTAGTTTTCATTATTTTTTTTGGTCGATTTTGGCCAACAAACTATAGATTCAATGTTTATTTTATGTATATACAATTTTATTTTATTTCGTTTTTGTTGTTGTTGTTGCCTTCCGATGGACGCTTGTTGTTTTTGTAACTAGAAGCTTTCATTTGTTGGTGCTGGCTGTTTTTACATTATTTGTTTACAAGTACAGCAGCAGGAGTTTTTTTTGGGCGGGTATTTTCATCTGTGTAAGAGTGTGTGTGTATGAAAATAAGTTTTCGTTTCTAAACAAATGTGTTTTTAAATCTTCTAATTAGAATTCGCTTTCTTTCTAGAGAGTTGTCTTTCAATTTGATTTAAAATTTCTTGTCTAACTATAAAAACGGATCCATATAAGTTATTGCCCATTTTAAAAAAAAATGTATTCAAAAGTATTCAACCCTTTGACTAAGAGTTTATTGTGAACTTGCTAGCACAACGAATAATTAAATTTTAAATCACATTATTTGCTCGAATTGTTTTTATTTTATTTGTTTATTTCTTCTCCTCGTTACATTGTTATTGTTTTATACCTTTAGTTTTCCATTTTGTTGTTGTTTAATTTTTCAGATAAAAAAAAACAAACAATCAACAGGTAACGAACAACAACAAACTTCATTATTATCCATTTCGCTTTAAGATCTTTCTCTTTTTTCACTTGCTGAAGAGTTATTAAGAGAGCAAATTAGTTTTACTCTTAAAAGATATATTCGCTTCGTAAATTTGTTTTTAGTTTTTATGTGAGGCGAATATAGTTATTTGATAAATTTAATAGTAGGGTTGCCAATTTTAGCGGAATTTAATTTCAAGGGTGAATATTGAAATGCGCAAATATTTGTCCCATTCACAAACGCAGTCGTTGTATGTAACTAACTAACTAACTAACTAACTAACTAACTAACTAACTAACTAACTAACTAACTAACTAACTAACTAACTAACTAACTAACTAACTAACTAACTAACTAACTAACTAACTAACTAACTAACTAACTAACTAACTAACTAACTAACTAACTAACTAACTAACTAACTAACTAACTAACTAACTAACTAACTAACTAACTAACTAACTACTAACTAACTAACTAACTAACTAACTAACTAACTAACTAACTAACTAACTAACTAACTAACTAACTAACTAACTAACTAACTAACTAACTAACTAACTAACTAACTAACTAACTAACTAACTAACTAACTAACTAACTAACTAACTAACTAACTAACTAACTAACTAACTAACTAACTAACTAACTAACTAACTAACTAACTAACTACTAACTAACTAACTAACTAACTAACTAACTAACTAACTAACTAACTAACTAACTAACTAACTAACTAACTAACTAACTAACTAACTAACTAACTAACTAACTAACTAACTACTAACTAACTAACTAACTAACTAACTAACTAACTAACTAACTAACTAACTAACTAACTAACTAACTAACTAACTAACTAACTAACTAACTAACTAACTAACTAACTAACTACTAACTAACTAACTAACTAACTACTAACTAACTAACTAACTAACTAACTAACTAACTAACTAACTAACTAACTAACTAACTAACTAACTAACTAACTAACTAACTAACTAACTACTAACTAACTAACTAACTAACTAACTAACTAACTAACTAACTAACTAACTAACTAACTAACTAACTAACTAACTAACTAACTAACTAACTAACTAACTAACTAACTAACTAACTAACTAACTAACTAACTAACTAACTAACTAACTAACTAACTAACTAACTACTAACTAACTAACTAACTAACTAACTAACTAACTAACTAACTAACTAACTAACTAACTAACTAACTAACTAACTAACTAACTAACTAACTAACTAACTAACTAACTAACTAACTAACTAACTAACTAACTAACTAACTAACTAACTAACTAACTACTAACTAACTAACTAACTAACTAACTAACTAACTAACTAACTAACTAACTAACTAACTAACTAACTAACTAACTAACTAACTAACTAACTAACTAACTAACTAACTAACTAACTAACTAACTAACTAACTAACTAACTAACTAACTAACTAACTAACTAACTAACTAACTAACTAACTAACTAACTAACTAACTAACTAACTAACTAACTAACTAACTAACTAACTAACTAACTAACTAACTAACTAACTAACTAACTAACTAACTAACTAACTAACTAACTAACTAACTAACTAACTAACTAACTAACTAACTAACTAACTAACTAACTAACTAACTAACTAACTAACTAACTAACTAACTAACTAACTAACTAACTAACTACTAACTAACTAACTAACTAACTAACTAACTACTAACTAACTAACTAACTAACTAACTAACTAACTAACTAACTAACTAACTAACTAACTAACTAACTACTAACTAACTAACTAACTAACTACTAACTAACTAACTAACTAACTAACTAACTAACTAACTAACTAACTAACTAACTGACTAACTAACTAACTAACTACCTAACTAACTAACTTTGACTAAGAGTTTATTATGAACGACCTAACTAACTAACTAACTGACTAACTAACTAACTAACTAACTAACTAACTAACTAACTAACTAACTAACTAACTAACTAACTAACTAACTTTGACTAAGAGTTTATTATGAACGACCTAACGAACTAACTACATATCCTCCGATATTTGATAATACTTCAGTTAGTTTGCTTTTCGTTGGATACCAGATCTTTCTCTCTAAAGTAGGGAAATGTGAAGGATAGTTCCACCTCGCTTGGGGCCGTCAGTGTAAACTCTCGCTAAACCAGAAGAAGAGTGAAAGTCCACGATAGTCTAAAGTGTAGCCCAGAGTTGTCCAATTCAAGCTATACCCGATATTTGATAACACTTCCGTCAGTTTGCTTTTCTTTTGATATCAGATCTTTCTATCTGAAGTAGGGCATATCTTGTTTGGGGCCGTCATTGTAAACTCTCGCTACACCACAAGAAGAGTAAATTTCCAGTACAGTCTAAAGTCTAGCCCAGAGTTGTCAAATTCAATCTTAGTATTACATATTTGATAATTTGAGTTTTTTTTAAAGGTTACAAATTTCGAATTATTGCATGTTTCAAGTGGCAAATTATTATCCGTTTAGGAATATACTTATTAGCTCTTTTGAATTCTTCACGTTTTCCTATATGTATGGGCAACAAAACATGGGAATTATAATTTAACCAATCGATGGTAACTCTGCGCACACACAAGTACGTACTTAATTATTAAAAGGTACTTTTGCTCTTACATACTGGTACATACAGTACGGTGGTCGTACTCGTACAAGTATTTGTTTTTACTGCTGGATTTCTTTAAAGATCTTTTTTTAGAGAATATTTCTTCTGGTGTTTAAGAGTGAGTATTTTCAAACTTCATTCGCTTATTTGCATTGAACGCGCTCGGTACATGTCAGAGGTTCTTTCTTTCTTTACTCACAAAAGAAGAAAAACGCTTATTTAAAAAAAATATTGTTTGTTTACAAAATAATTAAAACAAAGAAGAAAATTTATTTAAAAAAAAATTCTTAGTGAAAAGGAAAAAAAAAAATATTTTTAATTGCAAAACAATAAAAAATAAAGATAAAAATAAGAAGAGCAAAAAATAAAGAAAAAAAAGTAACGACATAAAATTATTCAACTTGTTTTAAGATAAACAAATAAATGCGAAAAAATTTATAATAAAAAAAAAACAAATTAAAAAAAATATTAACAACTAAATAAAGTTTAAACTAAATGTTCAAGTAAACAACAGCAACAATAATAAACTACTGATAAAAGTTTATTCGTTTTTTGCTTAAATTCTAAAAGAATTTTCAGATACCAGCGAGAGCACAACCAAAGTAATTATTTATTTAAATATTTTTTCGTATAATTTTTATAATCTTTTAATTTGAAAATTTTGCCATCATTTTGTATTTTTGGTTATAAAAAGATTTTGGTTGGTTGTTTGCTAAGAATTTCCCAGAATTCTGATTTATATTACGTTACGTGGTGTAGTCTTTAAAAATTTTACTGCCTGTATTTCTAATTCTGCAGAAAACTGTAACTTGATTTATGTGAATTTTTAACTGCTGAAATTTTTAAAACCTTTTTTTGGCTGCAATTATATAACAAACTTTTTGAGTATAAAATAAGAATATAAAACTTTTGAATATTTTTTTATTACACACATGAATTGCAAATTTGCTAACATTACAAGAAAAGTTTTGATGGAATAAGTGTGTGATAATGATATCCTGATCTTCCGATCCGATCTTTTCTAATTTTTAAATTATTCGGATACATAAGATTTGTATTGGAAATTAATATTTATGTTAAATTTTAGCTTTTAAGTTTGTAACGTATTGGTCCTTCATACACCCTAAGGTACAACATCTGTCAGTCCCTCCAATCTCGTAATTAAACTACATGTCTTAATAATGAAGATATTTAATTAGATTTGGTATTTCAAGTTCATTTATTATTCTAAAGATTACTGTTCAAGGTCATAAACATTGGAATGACCTTTTCTGAAATTACGCAATTTGTATCCAATACTTGCCGATTTCTGTGTTCGGCAGTGAACGACTATATATTTTTACATGTTTACACATACACATGCCATCATAACGTTTTGAAAATGGTTGAAATTGTTCCAATATTTCGCCTAGCCCTCATACAACCGTACCCCCCGAATAGGACTTTTGAGCTCATAATTATGTTAAATGTTCTAGTATCTCTATAAAAAAAAACTTAGTTTTATATACTAAGTCTAAAATTTATAAGGATAGGCCCATATTTACACTTGGCCGCATATAACCCCTCTTCTTTGTCAACAAGTTGTTAAAATATTTCAGAATTAAGGTTGAAAAACAAATTAAATGCTTTATTATTAAAAACTAATCAGTATTTTTAATATACTCACTGGTGTAGGGTATCATATGGTCGGCTATGACTCACTATACATTTTTATACCCTACACCACTTTAGTGGGGAGGGTATATTGGGTTTGTGCTGATGTTTGTAACGCACAATAATATTGGTCCTATACCCACCTTAAAGTATACCAATCGGCTCAGAATCATTTTCTGAGTCGATTTAGCTATGTCCGCCCGTCTGTCTGTCCGTCCGTCCATGTAAATTTGTAATCAAACTACAGGTCGCAATTTTGAAGATAATTCAATGAAATTTGGTACATGATCTTCTATTGTCACAGGGACAAAGCCTATTGAAAATGGTTAAGATCGGTCCATTATTTCACCTAGCCCCCATACAACTGAACCCCCCAATAGGGCTTGTAATCCTTGTAATCAAACTACAGGTCGCAATTTTGAAGATAATTCAATGAAATTTGGTACATGATCTTCTATTGTCACAGGGACGAAGCCTGTTGAAAATGGTTAAGATCGGTCCATTATTTCACCTAGCCCCCATACAACTGAACCCCCCAATAGGGCTTGTAATCCTTATAATCAAACTACAGGTCGCAATTTTGAAGATAATTCAATGAAATTTTGTACATGATCTTCTATTGTCCCAGGGACGAAGCCTATTGAAAATGGTTAACATCGGTCCATTATTTCACCTAGCCCCCATACAACTGAACCCCTCGAATAGGGCTTTTAAAACTTGTAATCAAACTACAGGTCGCAATAATGCAATGAAATTTGGCACATGATCTTTCATGGTATCGTAGACGAAGCTTATTGAAAATGGTTAACATCGGTCCATTATTTCACCTAGCCCCCATACAACTGAACCCCCGAATAGGGCTTTTAAGTTCATAATTATGTTTAATATACTCATATCTCGACAAAAAGTTGCAAAAACCAAGTTGTATACAAGACTTGATGACCCCCACGAATTCCATAATAGCCCCTATGAAAAGCCCCCATCAAAATTTCACTTAAATGTCCACAATTTTATTCAACAATAAACGGCTTTAGTATGTATATCTAAGGCAAGGTACAATTCAACTTAAATGCTTTATTATGGCAACTAAATCACATTATATTTTTGTCAAAGGTGTAGGGTATTATATGGTCGGCCTCGCCCGACTATAATTTCTTACTTGTTTTTTATTAGGGCCAGCACTTAGGGGATGACCACTACACATACAGTGCATTGGTTTTGTGGGGGGAGGATATATCGATTTAAATCTACCCACATTGTAATAGACTTCTGGGGGAAGTTTGTTCCACATATATGTGGAACTGTCCGTATACGGACAGAATGACTAAAGAACGAATTCTCTCTGTAGTGCATTGTGCGATCCACTGACCAATCGATCACAACTGGGTGTGCTGAATGTCGTGTGTTACGTGTAAATATGTGGGTTTCCTAATTTCATAAGAACACAGCCTATTATAGTATCGATAGAACAGAGTAACGCACCCCACATTGCGACGATGCTTCAGTGAATCAATAGAGTTGGATACCCTATTCTCACCGATGAGTAACTTGGCCCTCTCCTGTACGCGGCAGAGTAGCACCAAAATAGTCTTTAAAGCTCCGGCCCATATATGAGAGTTGTATTCCTTTATAGTTCGGATGTATGTAGTTGGTGTACATAGTAAGGAGGTCAGAGGGAGTGAAGTATATCTTACACCTTTTAAGAAAACCGAGACACTTGAATGCTTCTTTCGACACTTGAAATATGTGTTTAGTCCAGCGAACATCATACTGTATTCTCATGCCCAGAACATCAAGAGCTTCTGACTCCTTAATATTTACGCCATCCATAAATATAGATGAAGTTACATGATTTGTTGTGTATTTGTGGGTTAAAACACAACATTGAGTCTTACGTGCGTTGAAATCGACTCTATTAACACGACTCCATTCAAAAAATTGCCACTAGATCTTGATTAAGTGAGTCATTCATGTTGTGCCTCATTGCCCCAATCTCCAAAGGACTTGGCCTATAATTGAATGAATAAGAATAGCAAATGTTGCTATCATCTGCAAAAGTATAGATAGGGTTGGATGTTTGACATATAAGGTCATTTATGAAGATGAGAAATAGAGTAGGTGTAGGGGCCTTGCGGTACCCCCGAATTTATCTTGAACTCATTTGATGAAATCCCATCTATAATAACTCGTATAGAACGAGCCCTGAGAAAACTCGATATAAATCGACAGAAGTAATTACCGACTCCTAAAGCAGTTAGTTTTGATAAGAGTGCACCATGCCACCCCCTATCGAACGCCTTGGAGATATCTAAAGCCACCACTTTACTTTCGCCATGATGGTGAATGGAATTGCACTATTTTTCCGAGAAGAAAGATAGTAAGCTAGTACAAAAGCCGTACTGGCGCTCGTTAAGTAAATTGTTGAACAAGAAGATAGTTTACCATACTTTCCATAACTTTAGAAAGTTTCAGGGTTATTAGCCTCTACCTTTTTGAGGATAGGCGTAACCGGCATAATATAAAGTGCTGAAAAGATTGGCTAATGGACTATCTAGCGTCTAAGAGCACTGCTTCAAGACCAGTGCTGGAATGCCATCTGGCCCAGGAGACTTGTTTATGTTAAGATCCGGTAATACCCTTTTAACTGCACGAGTTCGCGCCTTAGCACTTTGACACATGAAGATCTGGTCTTTCTGCGTAGCGAATCATTTTCGACGTTTTTATTATTACGCCAAATTCTGAATGCTTCATCTCTGGATCTGATTGCAGTTTAGCACTTCTGATTAAACCAAGACTTTTGTCTGTGTCTAGTCGATGATTTTTTTTTCGGCATTATTATGTCCTCGACCATTTTCTAATTAAAATGAAAAAAGAAAAACTTCAATAGAAATTGTATTACCAACTAAAATCTAGATCGGTCCATAATTTACCATAGCTCCATTTCCGAAAATCAATTAAACGAACATAATTTGTTAAGAAATAACTATATTGAGTCGAATTTAACTCGAATATGATGTGTACATACAAAACCAATTGGTCATAGTTTCCATATAAAGTCCACATAAGAAATTTCTTCATCATAAATAACTCAAGAATTAATATAATATGTTTTATGTATGCATCAATCATTTCTGAAACGGTCGGAAATTGGTTATAGCTTCCAAATAAAGTCTACTACCCTAATCGTAAATAACGTATGAATTAATAAAGATATCGGGCTAAAATTATCCTAAAATATGCTTTGTATATATACTAATCATTCTACTACACTTTTTCCGGATCGGTCCATATTATTTCATAGAACTAAATCTACGATCTTTGTAGGGCATTTGATGTTGGACCTAAACCTTACACTAGTCTCAACAAAAGACAAATTTGTTTTACCTTAAGCCGGTTTGTTGTTGGCAAAAAAAAAATCTTCTTTATTGTTTCATTTTGTTGCTTTTTTTGGTCTTAAATTCTTTCTTAACGTTATATACTGTTGTTGTTGGAACTGTAGCCAAATCGAAATCAAAATAAATTTTTTATTTAATTCTTTGTTTACAATTTTGATTGATGTGATCCAGTTTGTATGTGATGATTATCTTTCTCTCTCTCCCGCTCATTGGGTAAAGTCATATTGTTAAAATATTTGAAGAAAACGCATGATCACTGAATGAAAAATTTAGTTATTATTCAATTTAGAAATTAACAAGAAAATTTGTAATTTTTTTTTTTTACAATTTTAAGCGAAATATTTGATCAGTGAGTAATTTTTCAAACTCATACCACTTTGACTTTTTTGGCTCACTTGAATATAAACAAAATTTCGTTAAATAATATTGTATTTGGAAAAGGCGTTAAAGAAAGTTGTTTTTGTATTTGTTTAATTTTTTTAGATGTGAATTTTTTGCATGATTTTTTAAGATTTTGTTTTTTGTTTTTTTTTTTTTATAAATCTTATCTAAGTTTAATTTGTCATACAAATTTTACATGAGTGTGTCATGTATGTATCTTATTTTGATTTGAAAAAGGAAATTAAAATTTTGATTGATTTTTATTGATGTATTTAAGAAAGTTTTTTTCTTAAGTTGCCAATAAATAATTGATAGTATTGTGGTATTATATATTAAAATAAAATTAAACAAGTAAGAAAGTATAGTCGGGCGTGGCCGACCATATGATACCCTACACCAGTTATGAATATTAAATGTGATTTTTTTTCATAATAAAGCATTTATCTTCAATACTCCCTTGTTCCGATACATTTAAGCAATTTATGGATGAATTTTCTGAAAGAGGCTTTATATGGGGGCTAGGGGCAAATATGGACCAAGCCCGATAAAATTTTGTGAATATATTTACATAATATTTTATTGTGCTGAATTTCATAGCGATATTTGTGTTTATAAGTTAATTTGGGACATTCAAGTAATTTTCTGAAGGGGACTTTGTATGGGAGCTAGGGTCAAATGTGGCCCGATCTTTATGAAATTTGGCAGGGTCATCAAGACTTCTATAAAACATAGTTGGCCTTTTCGAGAGGTTCTGTTCTATGGGGGCTAGTTGAAATAATGGACCGATTTTAACCATTTTCAATAGGCTTCGTCCTTGGGTCAAATAAAACGTGCCAAATTTGCCCACAAAGTTTACATGGACAGCCCGCCAGCCAGCCAGACGGACGGACGAACATAGCTTAATCGACTCAGAAAACGATTCTAAGCCGATTAGTATACTTTAATGTGGAATATTTTTGTATGTTACAAACATCAGCACAAATTCAATATACTCTCCCCACTAAAGTGGTGTAGGGTATAAAAATAATATTTTTAAAGTGTTAATTGTTTTTGCTTAAAATTGTTACACATTAAAATTTGTGTTATTTATAGATTTTTTATTGTTTTGTTTATTTGGAATAATACAATAATAATGGAATAATTTTACACAAAATGTTTGAAATTTATTTCATAAAAATCTTTAGTCATCAGCTCAGAGATGATGTTTATAAATTTTAGTCAAAATTTGCGACTTATTAAAATCATTATTTATCATCCATCGTAGAACGGTCTTACAAATCAACCTGATCCTCGTTAATGCATCCTCTATAAGATACAAATAAGTGGCTTCTAGAAGACTTCTTTCTAGTGATTTAACATATATAACATTAGGATTAATATTTGAGTCCATGTATTACATTGAGAAATATTCAGCTGCAAACTAAAGAGTACACATGCGTACATATTTGGATATTCCAGTTTCTTGTAAACTTCTGAAGAGATTTAACTATGTATGTATGTCCGTCTGTTTGTGCAAAACAACCAGCGAGGGCATGATACCTGGGTGAAATCTCCATCTTGGTGTTATTGCAATATCCCGGGAAAACAGGTGCTACCAATACCTCTTGTCTGCCGGGATTATAAACTGATGATGATCAAATATATCGTCTTCCTTTCCTTAGAACCAGAGCACCAGATAATCTGGTACAACTGATGACCATTTGCCAGCAGGATTTTGTCCAGGCTGGTTATTTTCGGTTGTGGTTTATACCCAAATTCGCCGGGAGAGAATGTTGGTTTAAGTACTTATATATCCTATGCCATATATATCTGGATTCTCTCTCCGGTGCTGTGATGAGCAACTTATGCTGGATTCCTGAACCCGTTGAATATCTCTTACGCGTAGTAGGGTGCCAGTATAGGTTAACATTTGCTACTTGCCTGTCATTCCGTATCAACAGATGTCACTGGGTGAGGGTGGCGTGTCATAATGTCCATAGACCTTATGACATGAATTGAACTGATTTAAGTTGGTGAATGATCGGGAAAGACTCCTCTGCCCGACAGAAAACTAGTGCTGATTTAGTAAACATCTTACTCCAAGGAAGTTCTCGCTGCTGTTGTCATCTCAACAGGATGCATATCGTATCATGCTACGCGACTCATGGTTGGTACCTGCCATTCAACTTGTCGGATTAATTCTTGGGTTCGACTTGACTTGGGAAATTCCTACATCTCAACATACATAGGGATCATGATTTATTGGCTGGGCGAAGCAACAGAGCCTTGTGATGTGGTTGTGCGACTGAGGAACGAGAAATCTGCCTGAGCGGGTCGTTAAAGGATGGTGACGCTACTGTGTCTCTCATGACAACTCTTATAGCTAATGGTCCATCTCGGTATAACATCCAGATTATGGATTTATCGGGTGTGTCTGTTCGGGTTTTGTTACCCCACTTTTCTGATTCGACTGGCACTTCTCCGCCTTTCGGGGAAGTGCAACGTGATCACTGGGCAAGAGATTAGATAGTTCGAGTACTTCAGCAAAGTGCTTGTACATAGACCTGTAGAGCCATGTACAAAAATTGCCACCTGAGTGTTTTTCATCGAAATCTCTCGGGGGTGCGTGGTAGATCATTAACATGAAAAATAAAAATAAACAAAAAAGGCCAAATTTGGAAGAAGGATGTAATTTTATATAAAGGTTAGTTAAGCTAAGTTTGATCTTGATACTAATGGTCATAAGTAAATTTTTTGACGTTTAAAATATCTTTTAAAGAAGGGTTTGTGTAGGGTCTTGGCCGATCATTATAAAAATTGGTGATTCTGAGTCGATCGGTATACTTTAAGTTGGATGTAGGAGCAATATTTGTATGTGTTACAAACATCAGCACAGGTCCTACTAAAATTAACCCATTTTGCGTTTGAACGTCATAATTAAATTCGAAAATAACATTTTCGTAACTATTTTCATTTTCCTTGAAGAAAAAACCTTGCAAAATATATTAATTGACCATATGCTTATATATTTAAAATAAAAATCAATCAAATTTAAACACACAAGCCATAGAAATCATGTACATATACATATATACATCTGTTCCGATCATCTATGAAAATGAACATAATTCAATTGACCTAATTTTCGTTTTTCATTATATTTTTTTATATTCTTAACTAAATCTATCAAATATTTTGTTACTAAATATATAGAAAAATATATAAAGACATAAATCGTCAATATCAGCAACAGCAACAACAATAATGCTCAAAAAACCTTGAAATTTATATTGATTTTGATGAAAATTATTGTGAACAGAAAAATTGTTACAAAATTATAGTTTGTCTAAAAAAATCAACGAAAATAGCCAAAGAAAATATATATAAAAATATCTTGTGTATTTTTCAGCAGCGACAAAATAAAATTAAAATAATAATAAAATCTATAAAAAAAAATTCTTCTGTTTCTTTATTATTACAAAATACACATTTTCATATTAATATTATTTTTAAAATTCTTTTATACATATTTTCTTTTTAGAAAATTCTTTTTAGGCCAAGGTTGTAAAATATGTATATTTTTCAAACATTAATTTAGAATTTATGATTTTTTTAAGAAAATGTGATCTGAATTAGTGTAGATTATTTTTATTAAAAATTAAATATATATTAATAGTGTAATATTTAATAGGAAATAAATTATTTTCATAATAGACAAGTAAGTTCACTGAATGTATTATTCAATGTTCAGAAATTCAATAATTTTCCAATCAGCGTTCGTGAGGAATGTTATATCCGTCATATTAATATTACTCCCAATATATATGGTTCGAATTTACACGAATGCCTGACAGTGACAAAATAAGCTCCCCGCGGTTTCACAGTCTTCTACACATGCACTACATTTGACTGAATCCGCACGTCCAATTTTGTATAGATGTGATTTTTAGTCTATAGTGTAGTCTATAGTGTAGTCTATAGTGTAGTCTATAGTGTAGTCTATAGTCTAGTCTATAGTGTAGTCTATAGTGTAGTCTATAGTGTAGTCTGTAGTGTAGTCTATAGTGTAGTCTATAGTCTAGTTTATAGTGTAGTCTATAGTGTAGTCTATAGTCTAGTCTATAGTCTAGTCTATAGTCTATTCTATAGTCTATTCTATAGTCTAGTCTATAGTCTAGTCTATAGTCTAGTCTATAGTCTAGTCTATAGTCTAGTCTATAGTCTAGTCTATAGTCTAGTCTATAGTCTAGTCTATAGTCTAGTCTATAGTCTAGTCTATAGTCTAGTCTATAGTCTAGTCTATAGTCTAGTCTATAGTCTAGTCTATAGTC
>NW_023996489.1:0-41241 GCF_015586225.1 Lucilia sericata | reverse complement strand
ACTAACTAACTAACTAACTAACTAACTAACTAACTAACTAACTACTAACTAACTACCTACCTAACTAACTAACTAGACTAACTAACCCTAACTAACTAACTAACTAACTACTAAACTAACTAGCTAACATACTAACTAACTAGCTAACTAACTAACTAACGAAACGAACTAAACTAACTAACTAACTAACTACTAACTACTAACTAACTAACTAACTAACTAACTAAACTAACTAACTAACTAACTAACTAACTAACTAACTAACTAACTAACTAACTAACTAACTAACTAACTAACTAACTAACTAACTAACTAACTAACTACTAACTAAACTAACTAACTAACTACTAACTACTAACTAACTAAACTTAAATCACTTAAACTATATCCGTTCTTCAGTCTACCTGTATGCGTGTCCATTTAAACCTTGTGCGCCCGCTATAGGTCCTAATTATACCCTAAACCACTTTATTGGGTAGGGTATATTGGGTTTTTTCTGATGTTTGCAACACACAAAATATTCGTCCTATACCCACCTAAAAGTATACCAATCGGCTTAGAATTTTGTGAGCCAGTCGTGTGGCTGGCTGGCAAGGTACAAGTCGCAATTTTAAATAAATATAATTGGATAAAATTTGGTACAAGTGCAATTTTTGACCCAAGGACGATGGCTATTGAAAAGGATTAAAATCGGCCCATTATTTCACCTAGTCCCCATAGAACAGAATCCCCCGAATTTCAGCACAAATAAATATTGTACAAATATAAATCTAATCCATACTTATTATACCCACCATCAAAAAAGATGGGGGGTATATTGTTTTTGTCATTCCGTTTGTAACACATTGAAATATTCGTCTAAGACCCATAAAAGTATATATATTCTGGGTCCTTATTAGATTCTAAGACGATCTAGCCATGTCCGTCCGTCTGTCTGAAATTTTGAGCTGAGCTGAAATTTTGCACAGATACTTCTAGTTGATGCAGTTTTTTTGTATTGAAAATGGGCAATATCGGTCCACGATTTCGCCTAGCCCCCATATAAGGCCCCCTTCAGAAAATGACTTTATCGCTCATAACTTGCTAAGGGAAGCATCAATAGCGGTGAAATTCGGCACAAACATGTTTTATGGGAACTTCAATCTCTTTGTAAAATTTTATAAGGAAAGGCCTACAATTGACCCTACCCCCATACAAAGTCCCCTTCAGAAAATGACTTTATCGCCCATAAATGGCTAAGAGAAGCATCAATAGCGGTGAAATTCGGCACAAATATGTTTTATGGGAACCTAAATATCTTTGTAAAATTTAATAGGGATAGGCCCATAATTGACCCTACCCCCCATATAAAGTCCCCGTCAGAAATGACTTTATCGCACATAACTGGCTAAGGGAAGCATCAATAGAGGTGAAATTCGGCACAAACATGTTTTATAAGAATTTAGATCTCTTCGTAAAATTTTATAAGGATCAGTTCAGAATTGACACTACCCCCCATATAATGACTTTAAGCCTTATTATTGACTCAAAAATGTGAGTACAGCAGTAAAATTATACATAAACAAGTTTTGTCCAAGCCAAAAGTTCTTTTTCAAATTTTATTAGGATCGATCCTTAATTAACCCTATCCCACTTGTAAAGTCCCCTTCAGAAAATGACTTTAAAGCTCATTACTAGCTTAAAACTGCGAGTACATCGATGAATTTCGACATAAACAATTTTCGTATTAGCTTAAATCTCCCACTAAATTTTATGAGGATCAGTCTGTAATTGACCCTACCCCCCTATAAGGTCCCCTTCAGATAATGACTTTAACGCTCATTACTGACTCAAAAATGCGATTACAGCAGTGAAAATCTATGTAAACAAGTTTGTACTAGTCAAAAACTAAAAATCGTTTTAAATTTTAGAAGTATCGATCCATAATTGACTTATACGGGGGTGGGCGTATAGGGGCGCCTTTAACGATTCACTCCAGAGAATCACTTTAACGCTCATGTATGTCTCAAAAGTTCTTCCAAATTACGGTAGTTTTATAGGAACTGGAAGTTTTCAACTGAATTTGATGAGGATAACTAATCAAACACCCATTTTCGGTTCCTTTCAGATAATTATTTTAAACCTCATGACTGAATTAAAGATGCAAGTACAGCTACATTAGATACAAATAATTATCGTATAAACCGACAAAGATAGGTCCATAATTGACTATACCCTCCAATAACCACTCTTACAAAAAACAGTTTATGGTTATAAATATTGGATCAAACTAAATTAATATTTTTAATTCGGAAGAGCACTGTCCATGTTTAAGCCCTTATTAAATTCCCTCTACCAAATATTTCCTGACATATGATTCGACATAGATCGATAATATCAAAGTTTATTTATAGGGATGATTTGATGGTGGGTATATAAGATTCGGCATGGCCGAATATAACACTCTTACTTGTTATTGGTATTGGTCCATACTTGCACCTAGCCTAGTTTCATTTAAATAAGTCTAAATAAATTTGAAATCAAGATAAACTTCAACATAAATGTTTTATTATTGAAAATGTATCACATATAATATGTGTAGTTGATTCTAAGTTAATACTTTTCGGAAATTTTTCCCATCACCCTCCTTTGTTAATCCACTTACCATTTACATGCACACAACACGTTGCAACGCTATTGTATTTAATTTTTATATTTTAACTTTAAAAATGTTTAAATTTTATTACAACGATTATAAAAGTAAATGTGTGACCAAACTCACCAAAACGTCATTGTCAGCAAAAGCTGTTACTTTCCGTTAGCAGTTATTGTCAAATAGAAAAGGGAAATTGATATGAGGGTACAGAAAATAATAAAAAATAAACAGCAGAACAATGAAAAATGCAGTGAAAGTGACAACAATTTTACTTTAATATGACAAACCAAATTTTTTATATTCCCCTGCATTTTTCTTTTATTTAAACAAAAGATTTTTCTTTTTGCGTGACAGTTAACACAGTTTGCAGTGTAACAAAATGCACTTTATGAAATGAACATTAAACGAATGCATGAAAAATATCAGTAACGACAGAAGATGTAAATGGGATAAATGGAAAGTTTTTTACTTTTACTACTTGAATAGTTTAAAGTAATGTATTATCATAAAAAATGCTTTAAAATTATTTTTTAACAAGTTGTAATAACCCTCTCTTTGAATTGATTCTGAGTCGAACTATCTTAAGACTAGAACTAGACTAGACTAACTATACTAGAACTAACTATGAATAGACTATAGACAGACTATAGACAAGACTATGACTATATATAGACTAGACTAAGACCAACATAGACAGACTATAGAACAGACTATAGAACTAGACTATAGACTATACTATAGACTAGACTATAGACTATCATAGACTAGACCTAAGACCTAGACTATAGACTAGACTATAGACTAGACTATAGACTAATACTAGACATAGACTAGACTATAGACTAGACATAGACTAACTATAGACTTACTATAGACTAGACTAGGAGCTAGACTATAGACTAGACTATAGACTAGACTATAGACAGACTATAGACTAACTATAGACTAGACTATAACTAACTATAGACTAGACTATAACTAGTACTATAGACTAGACTATAACTAGACTATAGACTAACTATAACTAGACTATAGACTAGACTATAGAATAACTATAGACTAGACTATAGACTAGACTATAGACTAGACTATAGACTAGACTATAGACTAGACTATAGACTAGACTATAGACTAGACTATAGACTAGACTATAGACTAGACTATAGACTAGACTATAGACTAGACTATAGACTAGACTATAGACTAGACTATAGACTAGACTATAGACTAGACTATAGACTAGACTATAGACTAGACTATAGACTAGACTATAGACTAGACTATAGACTAGACTATAGACTAGACTAGACTAGACTATAGACTAGACTATAGACTAGACTATAGACTAGACTATAGACTAGACTATAGACTAGACTATAGACTAGACTATAGACTAGACTATAGACTAGACTATAGACTAGACTATAGACTAGACTATAGACTAGACTATAGACTAGACTATAGACTAGACTATAGACTAGACTATAGACTAGACTAGACTAGACTATAGACTAGACTATAGACTAGACTATAGACTATACTATAGACTAGACTATAGACTAGACTATAGACTAGACTATAGACTAGACTATAGACTAGACTATAGACTAGACTATAGGACTAGACTATAGACTAGACCTATAGACTAGACTATAGACTACTAGTCGACTAGACTAGACTAGACTATAGACTAGGACTAGAACTAGACTATAGACTAGACTATAGACTAGGACTATAGACTAGACTATAGACTAGACTATAGACTAGACTGTAGACTAGACTATAGACTAGACTAGACTAGTAGACTAGACTATAGACCTAGACTAGACTATAGACTAGACTATAGCTAGACTAGACTATAGACTAGACTCTAGACTAGACGTAGACTAGATTATAGACTATGACTAGACTATACACTAGACTACTAGGACTAGACTATAGACTAGACTATACACTAGACTATACACTAGACTATAGACTAGACTATAGACTAGACTATAGACTAGACTATACACTAGACTATACACTAGACTATAGACTAGACTATAGACTAGACTATAGACTAGACTATAGACTAGACTATATACTAGACTATAGACTAGACTATAGACTAGACTATAGACTAGACTATAACTAGACTATAGACTAGACTATAGACTAGACTATAGACTAGACTATAGACTAGACTATAGACTAGACTATAGACTAGACTATAGACTAGACTATAGACTAGACTATAGACTAGACTATAGACTAGACTATAGACTAGACTATAGACTAGACTATAGACTAGACTATAGACTAGACTATAGACTAGACTATAGACTAGACTATAGACTAGACTATAGACTAGACTATAGACTAGACTATAGACTAGACTATAGACTAGACTATAGACTAGACTATAGACTAGACTATAGACTAGACTATAGACTAGACTATAGACTAGACTATAGACTAGACTATAGACTAGACTATAGACTAGACTATAGACTAGACTATAGACTAGACTATAGACTAGACTATAGACTAGACTATAGACTAGACTATAGACTAGACTATAGACTAGACTATAGACTAGACTATACACTAGACTATAGACTAGACTATACACTAGACAAATAACGTGAATTTAAATAGACTACATATAAGTACTATAGAATAAGAATATTTAAAATATTTTTGTTTTCCTTTAAAGGAATCCGACCTTTAAGCTGGCCATGAACAAGCTGAGCCATGCCTCAGCTATAAATATTTTCTTAATTGTTTTAAAAAGCTAATTATAACATTCTTACTCGTTCAATATACATTTTTCTTTTGCAAAAGTTTTATACATATAATTTCACTGAGTGCAGGTGTGTTTACGATTCTTTAACTATTTATGTGGTGGGAGAGGTAGGCATTAATGAATCTGTAGAATGATTGGTTTGGAATATTTTATTATTCGGTCAAATAAACATGCACCTTGCCAGGTTTTAATTAACTTCAATAACCAAAATGCATATGAATGTATCGAAGATAACTATCTACTTATGTATGTATTTATGTATTCCTGAAATTGTATTTGTATGATGATTATTGTTTAACTTTTAGTGGTTGTGGTTGATGTGGGCTCAAACTGCATTGTGTGTTATTGGCTGCATGGTCCAGTGTGCTATTCGCAAAACACACATTAACATACAGTTGCACTTACTTACTAGCAAATTCCACAATTAGCAGTATATTGAATATTAATGTGGGGTTCCATGGAAAACCAACTATAATTGGAATAGTTAAAACTTAATTAAGATTTTATTTATTAATTTCTTTCAAATATTTCGTATACAAAATGAAAAGGATTCTTAAATGTCTAAAACCGGAAAATCCACATTTAACTAATAATTATATTATTAAAGATAACTTGTTCACTTTTTGTCTAATATTTCAAATTCCAACTACTCGGAAATGTCCTGTATCCTTAAACAAGTATGTTTAAGTTTAAACAACACAAACATTGCTGAGTTTATATGAGTTAATGTACTTAAAAAGGGACTAGTCTATCAGTATCAGTCTGTCGTACAGACTGTTCGTATGTTTTGTTTGAATGAAGTGTATAAATATACATACATACTATATGAACATATACTTACATACTTACATTTATTATAAAATCACTTATTGTTGTCAACAATGTGACGCATGTTACACATTTTTTTTAGTTTCGTCTTCCTTTTTGTTGTCGACGACATGAGTTGCAATAAAAAATTGTTGTTATTTGTTAACAACAATGTGTTGACGATGTTTATTTTTATATATTTTTCTTTTTATTTCATTTTATGTTTATTATTATAAAAAATATGTAGTTTTTTATCTTGTTTTAGAAGAAAAATAAAACCTGCTAAGAACAGTTAAAATAAATTTTCACAATAAAATAGTAAACACGCAAAATTACAAAAAATAAATACTAAAATATGGATAAACCATTCGGACTTAGAAGTATCCTACAGTACCCTAAAAAATTATTCACTCATATTCATTACTTATTAATAAGCAAGACAAGTACCAACCATGCTTGCTTTCAAATAACTACTAAAATAATTACTTACAAATAGGAAGTTTTTGCTGGGTAATTATTACAGATATCATTTGCATAACAGGCAGAAATTACTTAGAGATTTGTTACAAATCCAACAATAAACCCAAAATATCCACCAATTCTTAATTGCTGAATAAACACAAAAGTACAACAAAATAAAAATTATTGCGACAGGCTAAAAAAAACAGTTAAAGGAGGAATAAAATAAATCTACAAAAACATGACAGCACTTTAAAAAATGTGATAAATAGTGCGAGTATAGTTGATGCGTTGAAAACACATACAAAACAAAATTGCATGTTTAAGAGGGATTTTCACGTAAAAATAGAAATCTAGTACATCAGCTAAAGAAGAAACTTGAGCTTTGAACAATATTTAAAAATGGGCTATTGCTGTTATTACTGAAAACTGTCACCGCGGTGATGTTTTACTGCTTAACTTAATTTGTGTGAAATTTAAATAAAAATACAATAAATGAATTAAGTTTATGTTATTTATAAGGATTAAAGGATTATAGCCTTATGTTGCAATGGTGAGTTTTATGCGTTTCTTTCGAAGTCAGCAAAAAAAGAAATTCACGAATTTTATATTAACATCATGTAAAGTGGAGGAGGCTATAAAGCTACAAAAACTCAGTAGCGCCTTAACGAAAGTTCTCAAAGGTCTATTCTACAATCCGGATAAAGTACTGCTTAGAGTATGAGTATGGTAAGGTCTAGTCTATAGTCTTGTCCATAATCCAGTCTATAGTCTTGCCTAAAATCAAGTCTTGTCTTTGGTCTAGTCTTTAGTATAGTCTTTAGTCTAGTGTTTAGTCTAGTCTTTCGTCTAGTCATTAAACTAGTCTTTACTCTAGTCCTTAGTCTAGTCTTTAGTCTAGTCTTTAGTCTAATCTTTAGTCTAGTCTTAAGTCTAGTCTTTAGTCTACTCTTAAGTCTAGTCTTTAGTCTAGTCTTTAGCCTAGTCCTTAGTCTAGTCTTTAGTCTAGTCTTTAGTCTAGTCTTTAGTCTAGTCTATAGTCTAGTCTTTAGTCTAGTCTACAGACTAGTCTTTAGTCTAGTCTATAGTCTAGTCTATAGTCTAGTCTATAGTCTAGTCTATAGTCTAGTCTTTAGTCTAGTCTAGTCTAGTCTATAGTCTAGAGTATAGTGTAGTCTATAGTCTAGAGTATAGTCTAGTCTATAGTCTAGAGTATAGTCTAGTCTATAGTCTAGAGTATAGTCTAGTCTATAGTCTAGAGTATAGTCTAGTCTATAGTCTAGAGTATAGTCTAGTCTATAGTCTAGTCTATAGTCTAGTCTATAGTCTAGTCTATAGTCTAGTCTATAGTCTAGTCTATAGTCTAGTCTATAGTCTAGTCTATAGTCTAGTCTATAGTCTAGTCTATAGTCTAGTCTATAGTCTAGTCTATAGTCTAGTCTATAGTCTAGTCTATAGTCTAGTCTATAGTCTAGTCTATAGTCTAGTCTATAGTCTAGTCTATAGTCTAGAGTATAGTCTAGTCTATAGTCTAGAGTATAGTCTAGTCTACAGTCTAGTCTATAGTCTAGTCTATAGTCTAGTCTATAGTCTAGTCTATAGTCTAGTCTATAGTCTAGTCTATAGTCTAGTCTATCTATCATAGTCTATAGTCTAGTCTATAGTCTAGTCTATAGTCTAGTCTATAGTCTAGTCTATAGTCTAGTCTATAGTCTAGTCTATAGTCTAGTCTATAGTCTAGTCTATAGTCTAGTCTATAGTCTAGTATAGTCTAGTCTATAGTCTAGTCTATAGTCTAGTCTATAGTCTAGTCTATAGTCTAGTCTATAGTCTAGTCTATAGTCTAGTCTATAGTCTAGTCTATAGTCTAGTCTATAGTCTAGTCTATAGTCTAGTCTATAGTCTAGTCTATAGTCTAGTCTATAGTCTAGTCTATAGTCTAGTCTATAGTCTAGTCTATAGTCTAGTCTATAGTCTAGTCTAGTCTATAGTCTAGTCTAGTCTATAGTCTAGTCTAGTCTAGTCTAGTCTATAGTCTAGTCTAGTCTATAGTCTAGTCTATAGTCTAGTCTATAGTCTAGTCTATAGTCTAGTCTATAGTCTAGTCTATAGTCTAGTCTATAGTCTAGTCTATAGTCTAGTCTATAGTCTAGTCTATAGTCTAGTCTATAGTCTAGTCCATAGTCTAGTCTATAGTCTAGTCTATAGTCTAGTCTATAGTCTAGTCTATAGTCTAGTCTATAGTCTAGTCTATAGTCTAGTCTATAGTCTAGTCTATAGTCTAGTCTATAGTCTAGTCTATAGTCTAGTCTATAGTCTAGTCTATAGTCTAGTCTATAGTCTAGTCTATAGTCTAGTCTATAGTCTAGTCTATAGTCTAGTCTATAGTCTAGTCTATAGTCTAGTCTATAGTCTAGTCTATAGTCTAGTCTATAGTCTAGTCTATAGTCTAGTCTATAGTCTAGTCTATAGTCTAGTCTATAGTCTAGTCTATAGTCTAGTCTATAGTCTAGTCTATAGTCTAGTCTATAGTCTAGTCTATAGTCTAGTCTATAGTCTAGTCTATAGTCTAGTCTATAGTCTAGTCTATAGTCTAGTCTATAGTCTAGTCTATAGTCTAGTCTATAGTCTAGTCTATAGTCTAGTCTATAGTCTAGTCTATAGTCTAGTCTATAGTCTAGTCTATAGTCTAGTCTATAGTCTTCTATAGTCTAGTCTATAGTCTAGTCTATAGTCTAGTCTATAGTCTAGTCTATAGTCTAGTCTATAGTCTAGTCTATAGTCTAGTCTATAGTCTAGTCTATAGTCTAGTCTATAGTCTAGTCTATAGTCTAGTCTATAGTCGTCTATAGTCTAGTCTATAGTCTAGTCTATAGTCTAGTTATAGTCTAGTCTATAGTCTAGTCTATAGTCTAGTCTATAGTCTAGTCTATAGTCTAGTCTATAGTCTAGTCTATAGTCTAGTCTATAGTTCTAGTCTAGTCTATAGTCTAGTCTATAGTCTAGTCTATAGTCTAGTCTATAGTCTAGTCTATAGTCTAGTCTATAGTCTAGTCTATAGTCTAGTCTATAGTCTAGTCTATAGTCTAGTCTATAGTCTAGTCTATAGTCTAGTCTATAGTCTAGTCTATAGTCTAGTCTATAGTCTAGTCTATAGTCTAGTCTATAGTCTAGTCTATAGTCTAGTCTATAGTCTAGTCTATAGTCTAGTCTATAGTCTAGTCTATAGTCTAGTCTATAGTCTAGTCTATAGTCTAGTCTATAGTCTAGTCTATAGTCTAGTCTATAGTCTAGTCTATAGTCTAGTCTATAGTCTAGTCTATAGTCTAGTCTATAGTCTAGTCTATAGTCTAATCTATAGTCTAGTCTATAGTCTAGTCTAGTCTATAGTCTAGTCTAGTCTATAGTCTAGTCTCTAGTAGTCTCTAGTCTAGTCTATAGTTCTAGTCTATAGTCTAGTCTAGTCTAGTCTAGTCTAATCTATGTCTAGTCTATAGTCTAGTAGTCTATAGTCTCGTCTAGTCTATAGTCTTAGTCTAGTCTATAGTCTAGTCTAGTCTAGTCTAGTCTGGTCTATAGTCTAGTCTATAGTCTAGTCTAGCTATAGTCTAGTCTATAGTCTAGTCTATTAGTCTATCTATCGTTCTAGTCTATAGATTCTAGTTCTAGTCTAGTCTAGTCTATAGTCTAGTCTATAGTCTAAGTCTATAGTCTAGTCTATAGTCTAGTCTATCGTCTAGTCTATGTCTAGTCTATAGTCTAGTCTATAGTCTAGTCTATAGTCTAGTCTATAGTCTAGTCGATAGTCTAGTCTATAGTCTAGTCTATAGTCTAGTCTATAGTCTAGGTCTATAGTCTAGTACCATCGTCTAGTCTATAGGTCTAGTCTATAGTCTAGTCTATAGTCTAGTCTATAGTCTAGTCTATAGTCTCAGTCTACTAGTCTAGTCTATAGTCTAGTCTATAGTCTAGTCTATATATAGTCTATAGTCTAGTCTATAGTCTAGTCTATAGTCTAGTCTATAGTCTAGTCTTAGTCTAGTCTATAGTCTAGTCTATAGTCTAGTCTATAGTCTAGTCTATAGTCTAGTCTATAGTCTAGTCTATAGTCTAGTCTATAGTCTAGTCTATAGTCTAGTCATAGTCTAGTCTATAGTCTAGTCTATAGTCTAGTCTATAGTCTAGCCTATAGTCTAGTTTATATTCTAGTCTGTAGTCATGTCTTTAATCTATTTTATAGTCAAGTCTTTAATTTAGTTATAATCTTGTGTATGGTATATTTTCAATTCTAATCTTTAATCTATTATGTTGTCTAGTCCATAGTCTAGTCTATAGTGTTCAGTCGAGTCGACAGTCTAGTCTGGCCGATTTTCTGGTCTACATTCTAGTCTATAGTTTAGTCTATAGTCAAATTTATGGTCTAGTCTAAAGTCTTGTGTACAGCCTATTCTAAAGTCTACCTATATGTTCTATTCTATATAGTCTGCCCTATATAATCTGGACAATAGTCGGGTCTATGATCTAAACTATAGTCTAGTCTACATATAAATAACGTTATTAGTTAGTTGTTATATTTTAAATAATATTCCTGTATTTAATAGTAAGTTACTTTATTTCGATAGTTAAACTACTTGCATAAGTGGCTTGTTTTTTTTTAAAAAAAAAAACCTTTTCACTATATCCTTTTGTTAACTAAAAACTGTTAAAACCAAATCCTTTTTATTTAAAACATTTAACTTAATTTCTCTTTGTTCCGTTTTTAATGAAACCAAAACAATTTAATACCTTTTAAGACCTTTTATATTTTTGAGTTCTTTTTTTAGCAAAAAAAAAAAAAATGTTTTAAATTTAACCTCAATCATGTCATTGTTTGTTCTTTTCTCTCAAATATACAGTGATTGTGTGACAGTTTATTTTTTTGCAGATAATTACATTTTTTCTGTGCATTAAAAGAAAACTTTACGTTTTAATCCTTATCCAGGGTGCACTTAAATAAAATCCAAGTAAAAGCTGGGAAAAAGTGTAAATTTTTGAAATATTAAAATACAAAATGGGTTTAAAAATTTGGGTTAATAAAAAAAACTTAAGACATTTTTGGAAATAAATTTTTAAAATGTTAATTCTTTTACACTTTTCTCCTTTACTGCTTCATTTCCATTATGTGTCCAAATAACTTCTCATATGGCAAAATCTATTAGGGTTTTCTCTGGTAAAACTTCCAGTTTTTTCTCTTAGTGTAGCACCTAACTAAAAGAAAGTATAATAATAAGGATCTATTTTTCCTGTTACTTAACTTTTTTGTATACTTATGTACCTTAATTCTACTTTTATTCTATTATTTTCTATATTTTTTTTAAAGTTTAAATAATAAAAAATTAAATACAATGAAAACATTTCTTTTGTATGATAAAACCTCACTACTTTTGTACTACTTTCACACTTTTGAAGAGTATAATTTTTTTACTAGATTTTTTTTTGTTCAACTTCCTTTGAAGTGCATAAAAAGAAACATTATTCTAGTTAAAATAGAAGTAGGTAGAAAATAATACTTAAAATGAAATCTTTTGTTGACATAAAAATTATTTTCTTTTTGCATTTTGTGCAGCAAAAGTTTAACTTTAAGGAATTTCGAAGTCATAAAGTTGGTTGGTATATTAAATGATTTGTAATGTTTGTTACACATCATGGTCTAAAATGACACCTGTTATTGTATATGAGCTGAAAATTCAATTAGGACCTTATAGGTTTAATTTCATGTATTTTGGAAAATGAAACATAATTAACCTCTTCAATGAGTCCGTTTAATTTTAAGTTTATGTTTCAAAAATTCACTTAGATATTGATGCGATATAAACGGTTCTACAACACTTTAGTGGGAGGGTATATTGGGTTTGTGCTGATTTTTGTAACGGACAATAATTTTGGTCATATACCCACCTTAAAGTATACTAATCGGCTTAAAATCATTCTCTAAGTCGATTTAGCTATGTTCGTCCATCTGTCCTTCCATGTAAGCTTTGTAATCAAACTATAGGTCACAATTTTGAAGATAATTCAATGAAGTTTGGCACACGATCTTCTATGGTACCGGAGACGAAGCCTATTGAAAATGGTTAACATCGGTCCATTATCTCACCTAGCCCCCATACAATTGAACCCCTGAATAGGGCTTGTAAAGCTTTTAATCAAACTATAGTCGTAGATAATTCAATGAAGTTTGGCAAACGATCTTCTGTAGTACGGGAGACGAAGTCTATTGAAAATGGTTAGCATCGGTGCATTATTTCACCTAGCCCCCATACAACATGTAAAGCTTTTAATCAAACTACAGGTCGCAATTTTGAAGATAATGCAATGAAATTTGGTACATGATCTTCTATGATACCGGAGACGAAGCCTATTGAAAATGGTTCACATCGGTCCATTATTTCTCCTAGCCCGGTTCATTATCTCACCTAGCCCCTATACAACAGAACCCCTGAATAGGGCTTGTAAAGCTTTTAATCAAACTACAGGTCGCAATTTTGAAGATAATGCAATGAAACTTGGTACATGATCTTCTATGATACCGGAGAAAATGGTTAACATCGGTCCATTATTTCGCCTAGCCCCCATACAACTGAACCGCCGAATAGGGCTTGTAAACGTTGTAATCAACTACAGGTCGCAATTTTGAAGATAATTCAATGAAATTTGGCACATGAATTATTGAAAATGGTTAACATCGGTTCTTTATTTCATAATTATGTTTAATATACTCGTAAAAAGCTGCAAAACCAAGTTCTATAATAGCCTGGATGATCATCATGATTTTTATAATTATAGGGTCTCATTTGACCATGTCTCCTATTCAAAGCCCCCTTCAAAATTTGACTTAAATGTCCACAATTTTATTCAACAATAAATGGCTTAAGTACAATTCAACTTAAATGCTTTATTATGAAAACTAAAGCACATTTTATTTTTGTAACAGGTGTAGGGTAATTATATGGTCGGCCTCGCTCGGCTATAATTTCTTACTTGTTATACCCTCCACCACCATCAGTGGTGATAGAGGGTATATATAAGTTTGTCGTTCCGTGTGTAACACCAAGAAATATTCATCTAAGACCCAACAAAGTATATATATTCTGGGTCCTTATGAAATTCTGAGTCGATTTAGCTATGTCCGTCTGTCTGTCTGTCTGTCTGTGTAAAACACGCTTACGTTAAAACTAAGCAAAGGAAATTAACCAAATTCACCCAAAATATTTATTATTATCCTAAGCAGTTTGGTATTGAAAATCAGCAAAATCGGTTCACAACGTAAAGAGTTATGAGTAAAAATTTCAGACTATCTCGAAAAAAATTACGTTTTTTTCATAATTCTTTTGAAGTTTTCTCAGAAACTACCAAAGATATTTCGATGAATTTTGTCGCACGTTATTTTTTCAGAGTAGTGATCAATTATATTCAAAATCTTTACAATCGATCCAATATTTCTCATAGCCCCCATACAAAGGTATATATTCCCGGAAATTAGTTTTTCGTTAATAACTCCCTCAAATATATCGGTATCCACACGAAATTTTGTACATGTAAATATAATATGAACAGAAATTATACTCTCAACGTAGATCTCAGTCGGTCCACAATTGCTCATAGCTCCCATATAAGGTCCTATTCCGAAAATCACCTAAACGCACATATTTCATTGATGAATAAAGTTATTGTGATAAAATTCGAGTTGGATATGTTTTGTGTACATACAAATCATTCTACAAAATTTTTTACGGATCGGTCCATTATTGGTCATAGCTCCCATATAAAGCCCACTTCCGAAAATCATTTAAAAGCTCATATTTTATTGCCAACTAAAGATATTTTGATGAAATTCGACACAAATATGTTTAGTCGAAATATAAATCACTCTACGAAATTTTTTCCGGATAGGCCCATAATTGGTCATAGCTCCCATATAAGGTCCACTTCCGAAAATCACTTAAACGCATATATTTCATTGAATTATAAAGCTATCGGGGTAAAATTCGACACAAATCTGTTTTGTATACATACAAATCATTCTACAAAATTTTTTACGGATCGGTCCATAATTCCTCATAGATCCCATATAAGGCCCACTTCCGAAAATCACTTAAAAGCACATATTTCAATGCCAAGTAAAGCTATATTGATAAAATTCGACACAAATATGTTTTACCTAAACATGAATGATTCTTTGAAATTTTTTCCGGATAGGCCTATAATTGGTCATAGCTCCCATATAAGGTCCACTTCCGAAAATCACTTAAACGCATACATATATTTCATTGAATTCTAAAGATATTGAGATAATATTCGACTTGAATATGTTTTGTGTACATACAAATCATTTTATAAATTTTTTACGGGTCGGTCCATTATTGGTCATAACTCCCATATAAGGTCATAACTCCCATATAGGCCCTTAATTGCTCATAGCTCCTATATAAAGTCCACTTCCTATAGTCACCTAAACGCACATATTTCATTGATTAATAAAGCTATTGGAGTAAAATTAGACCTGATCTTTTTCTGCATATAAATCATTATACGAAATTGTTTCCTGATCAGTCCATAATTGGTCACAACTCCCATATTTTGTGTATAGATACATCATTCTATTAAAATGTTTTCGAACTGGCTTATTAATATACATTTTGCTGGACCCAATCAAAATTAGTTCGACAAAAATTTTGGCAAGTTATCTAAAAATTAGATGGGTTTCAATAAAAAGTAGTTTGCTGGTGGAGGGTATTTAAGATTCGGCATAGCCGAATATAGCACTCTAACTTGTTTTATTATTTGTTCGTGTCCATCACTTCATATGTTTAGTTTTTATTAGTTTGCCAAATCAATTAGTATGGAAGCAAAAAACTATAAATATGTTTTTTTAGAAAAATATAACTCATACCACCCGTTGTGCGTTTTTTTTAACTTTACGAATTTAATAACGCCAACCAGGGTAGAAGGGGGACCATACGCCACTTTTTTTGAGGCGGCCTCAAATTAAAACCACAATACATATTCTTAATTTTTTTCTTGGTTCGGATACTTAGATATGTTGCTTTAGTTTTATCCCTTTCAATCTTTCCTAAGTCATCCTCATACACATATTTTTTTAACTTTTCCGCACTGACCAAAAACGGCGATACCGCCCCATCCATGGGGTAAATACGCCAAGGGGATGGGGCAGATTTGTCATTAGTAAAATAAATAAAATATTTAAAATATTTAAAAAGTAAAAACTTATTTTGCTGTTTTATATTTTAAATCACTAAACAAAATATAATAAACTAGATATTTATTGTTTATTTCACATAACTTATCAAAAAAAATTATAACAAATTATTAATGATTTTTTCTATATTTTAACAAAATTTTGTTCTACATCACAAGCATTACATATATTTGGCGAATGTGCCCCACGGACAGTTCTGGGGTTTAGTTTAAATTTTTTCGGGTTTCAAATTATATTACCGAAAATATTATTATGTCTTATTATTCACTATTATTGACGTTCTATCACTGACCAATATATTTTTTCTATCACAAAAACTAAAAAAGTTAGCACAAAAAATTCACACAGTGAAATATTTTCACAGCCCTTTGAAAAACAATTAATCACGTCTGCCTCCCATCATATGTAAAGTTAATCTTTCAAACTTTCAGGGATGATAGATAATCGATAAACGAAAATAAAATTTGATAATGCGATAAAATCGATTACTAGGTTTTCAAGTTATTCGCTTTGGCAGATGTGCCCCTATGGCGAATGATCTAGTTTATTTAAAAACTTGATATAATTTTATTACGTTTTCCATATTTTCATTTTTTGCACACAATTTTCAATATAAAAACGAATTATGTCAAAACTTTAGTAAAAAACCTAAGCCATAAAACATTAACAAATAAAGTGAAAAGAGTGAACTGCAAAAAAAAAATTGGCAAAATGAAATTTATTTTTATGGCAAAACAATAAAACATTTTCTAATAATAGATTTTTTGTGGTTTTAACACCATTAATGTTGTGGTTTATGCTCAGGCACAACATTCAATGTTTTCTTTAATCTATATGATTTTGTCATAAATTGTTTAAGTTGTTAGTTGGTGTGTGTGTGTTAAATAAATATTTTCGTTTTTGTTCAGTTGTTAAGAACAGGAGAGTCTGTCTGTTACTCTCGTTTAACCAATATCAATAAATGCCAATAAAGATTTGACCACAATACCTAACAACAAATATCAACAACAGCAGGAGCAATACTACCACCAGCAACAAGAACAACAACTGCCACACTTCAAAACTAATGAACACACACACAATCATGGACATTTGGGTAGTAAGAACATTGGTATAAGTAAGTGTTTTTATACCCTACGCCAATTAAAAACACTAAATATTAAATACTAAATTCTAAGTAAATACTAAATACCATTTATGGGGGCTAAAGATTACACAAAGAAATTTATTACATGGTCAATAACAAGTAATTGTAATTGGCAAAACTTCAATTACAATTACTTCAAATGTAATTGTAATTAAAAAAGCATTACCCCCAACCCTGCTAAATACTAGGGAATACCTTTTAAACTTTGATTAAATCAGATTAAAAGAGTGTTAAATATTGTACTAAATTCATATTTAACCCAAGCGTCAATCCCTTCGTAAATTTATTCAAAGAACTAATGTAGGGTGCTATATAGTTGATCATACCCGACTATACTTTCTAACTTATAATGTTTGTATGTATGGTATATTGTATTGTTTGTTAACTGGTTAGAAAATATAGAATTAATATCTGTTCGACCACTAAATCATCAATAAATACAGCAGCAGCAACAACAACACGCTTTTAAACTACACTTATACAAACATATGTATGTGTGTGTTTATATTCCAAGTTTTTATTATTTTATTGTGCAAACATGTTCGTTTTTTCTATAAGTTTTTTTTCCAAAAATGTATTGAGGTTATTGGTTCTGTCATTGTTGTTGTAAGTACACTAAACTTTACAAATTGTGGTTTTGTTAAATGATGATTTTTAAATTGGGTTTTTTTGTTGTAATTTCTTTTTTCTATTTTTTTTTCTAAAAAAAATCATAAAAAGTCCTTATTGTATTTAGAATTTATTTTGAAATCAATGATTTCAAATTATAGACTGAGAAGTAAATGATGTTGTCGAAATTATTGTATGAAAAATAAAGTCAATTGACAGAAGTAGTTCATTTCAAGTGTATTGCTAATGATATTATTTTTAAAATTTTTTTCTTTATAAGTCATTAAAGGCGATCTATTTAAGAATTGAAAATGTATATGTAAATACTTACATAGTATGTATATTTATGAATATTAATTATACAAAACAGTTACATATACATATGTATGTATATCAGTCATTTACAATTTTTATAGAAACACAAAAGAGTGCTATATTACTAAAATATGCTACATACGTATGTCATCTAGAACTACACTAGAAGTGAACTAGAACTGAACTAGAACTGAACTAGAACTGACTGAACTGACTAGAACTGAACTAGAACTGAACATAGAACTGAACTAGAACTGAACTAGAACTGAACAGAACTGAACTAGAACTGAACTAGAATGACCTAGAACTGAACGAGAACTGAACTAGAACTGAACTAGAACTGAATAGAACTGAAACTAGAACTAGAACTATACTGAACTAGAAAACTGAACTAGAATGCAACTAGAACCTGAACTAGAACTGAAACTAGAACTGAATCTAGAACTGAACTAAGAACCTGAACTAAGAACTGAACGTAGTAACTTGATCAGAACTGAACTAGAACTGAACTAGAACCTGAACTAGAACTGAAACTAGAACTGAACTAAGAACTGAACTAGAACTGAACTAGAACTGAAATAGAAAAAAAAAACTGAAATAGAACTGAACTAGAACTGAACTAGAACTGAAATAGAAATGAAATAAGAACTGAACTAGAACTGAACTAGAACTGACACCTAGAACTAGAACTAGAAATGAACTAGAACTGAACTAGAACTGAAACTAGAACTGAACTAGAACTGAACTAGAACTGAACTAAACTTGAACTAGATGAACTAGAACTAATAGAACTGAAACTAGAACTGAACTAGAACTGAACTAGAAACTGAACTAGAACTGAACTAGAACTGAACTAGAACTGAAACTAGAACTGAATAGAACTGAACGAGGTACTGAACTAGAACTGAACTAGAACTGGGAACTGACCTAGAACTAAACGAACTAAGAACTGAACTAAGAACTGAACTAAACTGACGACAACTGAACTAGAACTGAAACGAGAAACTGAACTAGAACTGAACTAGAACTGAAACTAGAACTGAACTAGAACGAACTAGAAACTGACGAGAATTTAACGAACTAGAACTGACCTAGACACTGAACTAGAACTGAACTAGAACTGAACTAGAACTGAACGTAGTACACTGAACTAGAATGAACTAGAACTGAACTAGAACTGAACTAGAACTGAACTAGAACTGAACTAGAACTGAACTAGAACTGAACTAGAACTGAACTAGAACTGAACTAGAACTGAACTAGAACTGAACTAGAACTGAACTAGAACTGAACTAGAACTGAACTAGAACTGAACTAGAACTGAACTAGAACTGAACTAGAACTGAACTAGAACTGAACTAGAACAGAACTAGAACTGAACTAGAACTGAACTAGAACTGAACTAGAACTGAACTAGAACTGAACTAGAACTGAACTAGAACTGAACTAGAACTGAACTAGAACTGAACTAGAACTGAACTAGAACTGAACTAGAACTGAACTAGAACTGAACTAGAACTGAACTAGAACTGAACTAGAACTGAACTAGAACTGAACTAGAACTGAACTAGAACTGAACTAGAACTGAACTAGAACTGAACTAGAACTGAACTAGAACTGAACTAGAACTGAACTAGAACTGAACTAGAACTGAACTAGAACTGAACTAGAACTGAACTAGAACTGAACTAGAACTGAACTAGAACTGAACTAGAACTGAACTAGAACTGAACTAGAACTGAACTAGAACTGAACTAGAACTGAACTAGAACTGAACTAGAACTGAACTAGAACTGAACTAGAACTGAACTAGAACTGAACTAGAACTGAACTAGAACTGAACTAGAACTGAACTAGAACTGAACTAGAACTGAACTAGAACTGAACTAGAACTGAACTAGAACTGAACTAGAACTGAACTAGAACTGAACTAGAACTGAACTAAAACTGAACTAGAACTGAACTAGAACTGAATTAGAACTGAACTAGAACTGAACTAGAACTGAACTACTAGAACTGAACTAGAACTAGAACTGAACTAAACTGAACTAGAACTGAACTAGAACTGAACTAGAACTAGAACTGAACTAGAACTGAACTAGAACTGAACTACTGAACTAGAACTGAACTAGAACTGAACTAGAACTGAACTAGAACTGAACTAGAACTGAACTAGAACTGAACTAGAACTGAACTAGAACTGAACTAGAACTGAACTAGAACTGAACTAGAACTGAACTAGAATCTGAACTAGAACTGAACTAGAACTGAACTAGAACTGAACTAGAACTGAACTAGAACTGAACTAGAACTGAACTAGAACTGAACTAGAACTGAACTAGAACTGAACTAGAACTGAACTAGAACTGAACTAGAACTGAACTAGAACTGAACTAGAACTGAACTAGAACTGAACTAGAACTGAACTAGAACTGAACTAGAACTGAACTAGAACTGAACTAGAACTGAACTAGAACTGAACTAGAACTGAACTAGAACTGAACTAGAACTGAACTAGAACTGAACTAGAACTGAACTAGAACTGAACTAGAACTGAACTAGAACTGAACTAGAACTGAACTAGAACTGAACTAGAACTGAACTAGAACTCAACTAGAACTGAACAAGAACTAGAACTGAACTAGAACTGAAATAGAACTAGAACTGAACTTGTAATGAACTAGAATTGAAATCGATGTGAAATTTCCGACAACAAAAAGCTGTATTTACGTTTTTTACAAAATGCTGTCATCCTAATATAAAAACACATACGAATTATAGCTAATTACTTTTCCATTCAGAAAATCATCCAACAAAAGCAGTGGCAGCAGCATGAAACAATAACAAAATTCTTAAACTTAAAACTTTTTCAAGATGAAAAACTAATAAACAACAAAATACCGACAGTAATGAGCCATAAATAAAGTAATTAATGTTTTCGGATATAGTTATGTGTAACCCAGAGAACAAATAATAGAAAAAAGAAGTTGGTATAAGGTTAAAGTCATAAATAATAAAATTGGAACATAATTTATTTCAAATACACTCTTTTCCCAAATATATGTATTTTTCGTTTTGCATCCGAACATTTCTTTTAAGCAATTTAACAGATTCATTGGGTTGTCATTAGCTGGAAAAGACGTTTTAACTTATTTCCTGTGCATGTACATATGTATTAGTCTGCAAGTTGAAGGATATGGCTACACACATATACAAACACGCAAACACTCATACTATTACAAGTAACAATCACTATTATATTGTAGTTAGAAGTATGTGACAAAACTTTGTTCGTTGTTTTCGTACATGTGCAAAAAAAAAAAAACTAAAAAGAACGAGAACAGACGTGACAGATTTTTCCGCCAAAAACAGACACTGAAGCAAGTAAATTATATTTACAAAACTTTTTTCTTCTAACATTTAGGCAATAATAACAACAAACATGTCGGTAAGGATTTATAAATACATACTTATACCCAGCAGTTTTACAAGGTGTCAATGTATCGCTTTTAGCTGGGAACTTTTTTGAATTTCTAGCTACTAGCTGGATTCGAATTGTGTAGTTTAGAATCATTTGATTCCTTTTAAAGGACCAAAGAAGTTAGTTGTCAATTTAGTACTCTTAAGTAATGCAGAAATGGATGCATTTTAATATCTCTAAGTAATAGAAAGAAAATTTAGATTTTTTTCTGAACAGTATTTTATTAAGAACATGTATATGTTATAAATGTATGAATACTTAGCTAACTTTTCCAGACAACTTAAATCTCAATTTTATCTCAGTCAATCTGAACTGCCGGTATATGCTTATTTTTATATACGTGTATAACACTTTATGTATACTATTTACACATGACAGAATTTATAATTATATTTGACAACAAACTACAAAAATGAATTAACTCTATAATAAATCTGATAAATAAAAACAAGAAGAAAAAATTGGAATTGTTACTTTTTTTCATACGAAAAAAATATATAAACAATTACTTTTTTTACAGACATCCCTGATAAAATCCAAATAAATAAAATAGGATTAATAATGCCATAAAAACTTGTTTAATTGGGTTCACATGTTGCTAATATTTTCTTTTTTGGTTTGATGGCACTATAAACAATTTTATGCGAACTTTAAAGAAAATCAAACAGAAAACTAATGAAAGAAAACTAATTAAAAATTTGTGTTAACATTTTAAATTGGTTTCTGTTATTGAGATTTTAAAACCAATATCACAACATGTTGGAAATTGAAATCAGATAGAAAATCTTTATCAAGTTGAAGATTAAAGTAAGCTGTCGTGAGAAACTATAGTTATATTTGGTAATAAATGGTCCTGTGTACCTCTATTGGAAACTCAGTAGCGGAGATATAATGCCGTATGTACGCAATAATTTTTAGCGGGCATTATACAATCTCATGGAGATAAAGAGCTCAAACTCATACTCATGTTACCATGGCCAATGCTACCTCCTTCATTGCTCCTGTATCTCTCAACCTAAGAGGTGATTTATCAAAAATATATACAATACAAGTATTAGGGACAGGTATGTATGTCTTGCACTGCCTCTAGATTGGCTTGAGACGTTGAGCTCTATGAGCCTACAAAATTAAAACAAGATATTAGCTCGACATGAGCTGACAAAACTTGAAAATAATTTTATGTACAACAAAGTCCATAAGGAAGGATTTACGACATCCTCTTGCGATATGCATTTTGTCCTTTTCTATCCGTACTTCAACATAGTTTCCTCCCCGTTTGATATTGTTTGGTGAACCTCTAAATACTTCAAAGCACTTACAATAGAGGACGTTGACGTTATTAAAGGCACTCTAATATCTCAAAACGATGTCATTACAGTTTTCTACTTGTCAAGTTTTTCTCGATAGTAACAAGAACATCATGCAGTCTGTTCTTCTATGTTTCCTGTATAATTTGTATTGAGATTATTACCTTGTAATGGTCGGAAAAAAGGCTTAATAGGCTCTGAATGCGACCTTGCGATAGGCCCAAGCTAGAGGCCTTAATGTTAAGCCAGCAAAGATCGAAATCTGTCTATTCAACTCAAAGACAAACTTGTTGCCTGGTCAAGAAGATGTCGGTGAATGACAGAGTTAAGTACATAGGTGTAATTCTCGACCGGAAATTAAAATTGAGGCACCACATAGAGGATAGGATCAACAAGGCACATCAGAGCTGGGCGCTATGTAGGAAAACCATTGGCATGAAGTGGGTGTCTTAGTCCTACTACATTGGTTTTATAAAAGTATAATTAGATCAATTCTAACTTTTGCTTCAATAATCTGGTGGACTCCTTTTGATAAAAAGTTTAATATCAAACTACTACAGGGAGTCCACCGAAAATGCTGCTTGGTTGTAAGTGGAGCCATGAGCACTACGTCAACCAAGGCTTTTGAAACGTTGCTAGATATTCCACCCATTGAAACATATGAAATATATGAGGCGGCACTTACAGCCAAACAGCTCTTAACTTTAGGCGAACTGAGCAAAGGCGATTATAGACAAACTGACCAAAGGCGGTTCCATACTGGATAAATTGAAATGCTATATAAAATCATCGATCGTGCCCGATAGCATTCCAGGCTCGTAATTTGTCGAGAACTTTGAAACATTGATCCCAGATATATCGTCATGGTCAAGCGGAACATTAGAGCAAATACCCCTAGGAATTCATTGCTATATGGATAGCTCTAAATTGGGGGACAAAGCGGGCCTGAGGCTATATATTGAACAGAAATAGAAATATACAACCGTTTATCTAATCTCAACACTTCTTTCCAGGCCGAAGTCCGAGCAATAACGGAATGCGTAAATTGGTTAAGAATAAATATTGCGCCAAGAGGTAGGTGTTAACATATGTACCGCCAGCCAGAAGGAAATATCAAGTGATAAACCGTATTGGATTGTAAGAAAGTTTTATCCCAATACTCTTTCCGAAATAAAATATGGGCACTCGGGAGTAGTTCGGCAACGGAACACTAATGTATTAGCTTTAAAGGGAAGGTAACTCCAGGTGGTTAACCTGACGAACGCAAGACCATTTGAGACGAGGACTGAATTAACAAGTAAGAGTGTTATATTCGGCTATGCCGAATCTTATATACCCACCATCAAATCACTGCCATATAAATAAACTTTGATATTTTGAATATTTTATTATTATGTATCGATATTAATGAGAACATAATTGTATTATTTGAAAAAGGTCCATTAATGGGGGTTTAACTATTGACAGTGCTCTTTCGAATTAAATATGTTAATTTATATAGGGAGTAGGGCTATATATACTTATATAGCCTACCGACTTATATCTCATATAAGTCGGTAGGAAGATTTCAGTTCCTTATTTATTTCAAATTTCATAGATCTATGTCTTTATATTTTTAAGCAAGTAATGAGCATTAAAGTCATTTTCTTAAAGGGATCTTATACGGGGTAAGGTTAATTATAGACCGATCCTCATAAAATATGGTAGAAAGATTTTAGCTTAAAATTAGTTTATGTCGAATTTCATTGCGGTATTCGTATTTTTCTCGTTGTAGTAATTTTCTGAGGGGAAATTTATATGGCGTGGGGTTATAATGGACTGATCTGTATACAAATTGGTAGAGAGATTTCGGTTCCTATAGAACTTATCAGTGTCGAATTTCATTTACGCCAGTAATGAGCGTTTAAGTGATTTTCTGATGGGGACCTTAAATGAAGAGTAGGGTCAATTATGGACCGACCCCACAAAATTTTTAGAGAGATGTTAGCTCATACAAAACTGTATCGAATTTCATCGCTTTACTCGTTTTTTAGGCCAGTAATGAGCGTTAACGTAATTTTCTGTTAGGGACCTTATATGCGGGATAGGGTCATTTAAGGCCCGATCCACATACAATTTGGTGGAAAGTTTTGGCTCCTAAGATACTTATATATGTCAAATTTCTTCGCTATACTCGTATTTTTACGCCAATAATGAGCGTTAAAGGCATTTTCAGAAGGGGACCTTATATGGGTGGGTAGGGTTAATTATGGACGATCATAAATATAAAATTTGGTAGAGAGATTTTGGCTCGTATAAAACTTACTTCTGTGAAATTTCATCGCTATACTCTTCTTTTTAAGCCAGTAATGAGCGTTAAAGTAATTTTGTGGAGGGGACCTTATATGGGGGGTAGGGTCAATTATGGACCGATCCACATGAAATTTGGTAGAGAGATTTTGGCTCATATAAAACTTACTGCTGTGAAATTTCATAGCTATATTCGTATTTTTAAGCCAGTAATGAGCGTTAAAGTAATTTTATGGAGGGGGCCTTATATGGGGGGTAGGGTCAATTATGGACCGATCCACATAAAATTTGGTGGAAATATTTTCACTTGTATGAAACTTACTTGTGTCAAATTTCGTCGCTATACTCGTACTTTTACGCCAATAATGAGTGTTAAAGTCATTTTCTGAAGGGGACCTTATATGGGGGGTAGGGTCAATTATGGACCGATTCACATATAGTTTAGTGGAGAGATATTGGCTAGCATAAAACCTATGTGTGTCGAATTTCATCGCTATATTCGTATGTTTAAGCCAGTAATCAGCATTTTAGTCATTTTCAAAAAGGGACCTTATATGGAGGGTAGGGTCCTATGTCCGCCATAATTCAGATTTTTTTGGAAGTCAAAAAACTGGCTTATTCGAAATTTTGTGGCATTTGCTTCAAAAACAACGAATTTATGAATGTTTGAAGCTTTTTACGCAATATTCCGGGGGGTACATTTGTATGGGGTCTATGTGAAATCGTTGACCGATTTTGCCCATTTTAAATACCAAACATTTCTGATCAATAAAAAATATTTTGGGAATATTTCATCTCAATATCTCTTTTTTTGTGGACGCTATCGTGCCAACAACAGACAGACGGACATAGCTAGATCGTCTTAGAATCTTACGAGGTCCCAGAATATATATACTTTATGGGGTCTGTGAACAATATTTCGATGTGTTACACACGGAATGACAAAACCAATATACCCCCCATCTTTTTTGATGGTGGGTATAAAAATATAAGGCATCTTGGAATAACGAAACGGTGGTTAGAACCACAGTTATCCTATGGGAAGACCTTAACGAGAGCTGGACGTGAAGCCTTCTTAAAATGAGCAAGTCTGAGTTTAGTATGATGGTAAGTACCCTGAGTGGACACACAGGATCTCTTCATTAGAAAATTACGTAAACGTCCGCGATTGACTTAGAAATAAGTACTATTTTTTATAATTGACCCTAATTCCAGTATATAAGGTTTCATTTAACCTAATTTTAAAACAAAATTCATTTAAATCACATATTCATAGCACCGCAATGTTAAAGGGTCATTTATTCACACTGGCAAGTTAAATTTAATGTTTTTATAGTCTACATATACGGCCTAAATATGTATTTATGTATATGAACATATAAATTCAAATCGAAATAAGTGAGAATGAACGAGTGAGGTGGCCAATAAAACATGTTGTGATTTTCTCATAAATCTTAAGAAACACGATACTTTGCAGGTTCTTAGTTTGTGTACAGCTTCGGTGTTCTAACTCCTTCCATTCTCATTTCCTTCCCGTTCGTTTGTGCTAGCCTGGTTTTTAGGATTTCTTCTCTTCTCTAATGGCATTTAATGGGAATTCAATCCTTTTACATTTCGTTTGTTCCGTTACAGTTTTTGGACGATTATAAATGGTTGTTTTACTATTCAATGCAGTTGTTGTACATTTATTACGTTTGTAGTTTAAGATTCGTTTCTTTTTTCATGGATTTCATTTTCATTTTTGTTTTGCTTTTTGTTTGAATTCATTAAAATTTATAGCTGGACAATTGGTTTTACGATTAATGGCATTTATTGCCTTTTAATCTTAACAAAACACAAGCAAAATGATTCATTTGAACTTTATAGATTTATATACATAATACATGCATACAAATGTAAAGAAATGTATTTGTGAAAGATTTTATTTTTTAATAAATGTTATATTATGTATGTATGTGAATGTAGTTTATAATAAAAAACCTTGAATCCTTATTATGTTGTTATTGTTTGTATTTTATTGCATAATGCTGTAAGACATTTTATTAGTTTTGTTATTTGAAAAAAAAAAAAAAACATATATATATTTGATCCTTACGTGACCTTTGTTAGTCTGACTTTATTCTGTTTTTTTTTTCTCTGGCTATAGAAATTATTAGTTATTGTATGGTAATTTGTCTAGATATAATATACAGTACATATAAAAGTGTACAGTAAAGGGCAAAGTATTACAGATTCATGAGTAAATTGTAAAGTAAATGGTTTCCTACCTATGATATTTTGTTAAAAATAAAATTTAAACATTCCGAAATTGAAACTAAAACCTATATTTTTACACTAAATTGACATATTAAGGGTGATAAATGACACGTTCTTTCATGTCCCAACACATGCCCAGATATGAATTTCGGATTTTCGTGTCACTTAATATCCAGGATGAGTCTGACTCATATTATACGACATCCCGATCTGTATCTGATCCCAAAAGAGCGTAACTTCTTCAAACATACCTTACAGGACGATCAGGGGA
Source organism: Lucilia sericata (assembly GCF_015586225.1). Lineage (NCBI taxonomy): Eukaryota > Metazoa > Arthropoda > Insecta > Diptera > Calliphoridae > Lucilia > Lucilia sericata. Next base: position 13,618 of record NW_023996489.1, on the reverse strand, counting down.
AATAGATCCGAACGAATAATGCCAAATAAATTGGCATTATTCGTTATGGTGTATCATAATGACCATGGACATCTTGTCACACCAAAAAAAGTCATAGTGGCCATGGACCTAATGTCCACTTTCAAAAATCTCATAATGTCCAATGCACCAAATGTCTGTCCATCCGTATGACTTATGAAATCAAAGAAATTTTGGATACTTCCGGAATCCACATCTTACGCCATCAGACATGCTTTAGGAAATTTTTCTTTTTTAAACCCAATAAATCCATGCATAAATATCGTAGATATGATCAGGTTAGATTAAGTGGATAGGAGGATGTATAATAATACATCAAAAATACAACTAGGCCACTATAGGGCCCTTTGAGCGCAACTTTTCATGAAAAATGTTTGTTGGTAAAAACAACAAGTAAGAAAGTATAGTCGGGCTTGGCCGACTATATGATACCCTACACCAGTTATGAATATTAAATGTGATTTATTTTTCATAATAAAGCATTTATCTTGAATATTACCTTGATTCCGATTTATTTAAGCAATTTATTGACGAAAAACTTATTTTTTAAAAGAGTCTTTATGTGGGGGATAGGAGCAAATGTGGACCGATCCCGATAAAATGGGCTGGATAGATTTGTATTTATATAATTTATATAATATATGTTTCATTGCAATAAAAGTGCTAATAAATGAATTGCGGATATTCAAGTCACTTTCTGAAGGAGCTTTGTGTGGGGACTAGGGTCAAATGAAGTCCGATCATTTCGAAATACGGCAAGGTCATCAAGGCTTGTATAAAACTTAGTTGTGTGAACTTTCATCGAGATACATTTATATTATACATAATTATGAGCTCAAAAGCTCATTTCGAGGGGTTCAGTTGTATGGGGGCTAGCTGAAATAATGGATCGATTTCAATAGGATTCGTCTTTGGGTCAAAGCAAACGTGTATTCCAAATTTCATCAAATTATCTTGAAAATTGCGACCTGTACTTTGATAACAACGTTTAAATGGATACACGGACGGTCGGACGGACGGACGGACATCGTTAAATCGACTCAGAAAGTGATTCTGACTCGATCGGTATACTTTAAGGTGTGTATAGTACTAATATTTTAATGCGTTCCAAACATCAGCACAAACGCATAATACCCTTTCCACTATAGTGGTGTAGGGTATAAAAACAATTTCAGAAACTCAGTTTTCTGGACGTAATTCCTAAGAGTTTTCTAATCGGTGTTCATGAGGATCTAATTCGACGAAAGCCAGACAATGACAAAGAAAGTGCTACAGTGTTTCACTGCCCCGCTACATGGTCTAAATTAGTTTGAATCCGGATTTGCTATTTCGTACAGTTGTGACCGTAATTTCTGTGTGTCCACTCAAAATACGTTCCATCATACTAACCTTATATTTGCTAATTTTGAGGAGGCTTCTCGTCCTCCTCTAGTTAAGGTCACCCCATAGGATCTTTGTAGTTTTACCAATTGTTTCATTATTACAAGAGGATTTTTGATCATCCCTTCTCTTTAAAGCATTAAGTTCGCTCTTTTGTTGCAGACTATTCTCGAGTGCCCTGCTACCTATATGATGCAAAGCTTACCTCTGTGAGAGTATATGTTTAAAGCTTTTGTAAAATCGAATACGGTCTTAGATTTAACCTTATCACCCTAATTTGATAACCCCGCCTTATTTACTCTAATCCAGTTTTCACATTCTGTTATTGCTCAGACTTCTGCTTCTGTAGTTTGATTACAATGTTTACACGGACGGATGGACAGATAGACGGACATAGCTAAATCGACTAAGAATGACTGTCAATAAGAATCTAATCAAATTTGTTGTAAGAACCGGATGGTTCTTTGTGCAATTATGTGACATTATTCACCTTAAAGTTTTTATACCCACTATCATAAAAGATGGGGGTTTATTGATTTTCACATCGAAATATTGGTCATAGACCCTCAAAGGTATATATATTCAGAGTCTTTATTAAATTCTAACACGATCTAGCCATTTCCGTCCGTCAGTCAGTCTGTCTGAAATCACGATAGGGACCACACGGGAGGAGCTAGATAGCTGAAATTTTGCATAAATATTCTCTATCACTAAGGTTTGTTTGGTATTGGAAATGGGCAATATCGGTCAAAATTTTCGGATAGCCTCTATACAAGTGGAGCTCCAAAAAACAGCTTTAACGGACATAACCGTTCTACAAGTACGAGTATAGCGATAAAATTCGACACAAATAAGTTTCATATGAGCCAAAATCTTTCCAACAAATTGTGTGAGGATCGGTCCATAATTGACCCTACCCCCCATATATGGTCCCCCTCAGAAAATGACTTTAACACTCATTACTGGCCTAAACATTCGAGTATAGCGGTGAAATTCGGTATAAGTAAGTCTCTTACGAGTCAGAACCTTTCTACCGATTTTTTTTGGGATCGGTCCATAAATAACCCTACCGCCCATATAAGGCGCCCTTCTAAAAATTACTATAACGCTCATTACTGGTATAAAAATATGAATATAGTGACGAAATTCGACACACATAAGTTTTATGCGAGTCAAAACCTCCCTACCAAATTTAGTGAACAGTCCATAATTGAACCTACCACCGATACAAGGTCCCCTTCACAAAATTACATAAACGTTCATTACTGGTTAAAAATTATGAGTATAGCGATAAAATTTTACACAAGTAAGTTCCTCGCGAGTAAAAATCACTCTATAAAATTGTGTATGTATCGGTCCAAATTTGACATAAATAAGTTCTATACAAAACAAAATCTATGTACAAAATTTAATGAGTATCGGTTCATAATTGACGCATATAAGGTCCTCTTCAGAAAATTTCTGATATATATGGTGGGTATATGAGATTCGGCACAGCCGAATATAGCACTCTTACTGGTTTTTTAAATTTGTGCAATCTGTCTATATAATTTTAAATAAATCTACAAATATTCGCTTTAAAATATACAAAAAGAAAAATTAAAATTTGTTATCAAACACTCTAAAGTGTAATGCTAAAAAAAAACATAAATTCTCATAATAGGATTTAATAAATTTTATATTCAAATCTATACGAAAAAAAAAATATGAATTTATATATTTTTAACCACACGAAATCTAATTTTAACGCTTCAGTTCAAAAAATTAGCATTTTTTCAGATTTTAGGCAACAATATTAATCAAATTAACATAACAAATCATGTGAAATCTGCATACTAATTTAAAATTTACGATGTATTTAACAATAAGTAAATAAATTTCGCAATTTAAATTAAATATGTAGGTAAAATAATATATACATTGTATTATATTCTATTCAGTTTAATAAAAAAGAAAATAACATTTAAATTTTAAATTTTTTTTTTCTAAAAATTTATTGATTAAATTTATTCTATTGCTTTTTTTTGTATTCCAAAAACGTAGCGAGTAAAACATGTGTATGCAACTATTTTTATAATAAATCAAAATTGATGTCTACAGTTTGTAGATTTTGAGCAATACATTACATTAGGGTGGTATCATCTGTGTGCATTGTAAAAATATAGACCTTAAACTAAATTAAAATATTTTAAGAGACAAGTATAAAACAGAGATCCATCTTTCTGAACGTTATTACAAGAGGTATAGTCCTATTAGAAAATAATTTCATAATTTTGTAACCACCTTAATGCGCAGATACCAAAATAAATAAAATAAAACTTATAAAAATTTAATAAATAAATAATTTATGGTTATAAAAAATTGCTTCGATTAGACAATATAAATTACAAATTTACAGAAGTCATTGGCTGGAAAAGGCTGAGTAGAAAAACACAGTCAATAAAATATAAAATTTATTAAAGTGTCACCGAAAAGAATGTTGCTAAAATAATTCTACCATGTTTTTGTTACATTAAACAGGGTCAAGGACGTGTTTAATGTTTCATGTGTTAAGAGAAGTAAATGTTGTGACAATTTCAAGAGAGTTTTGGAAAAAATGTTATGTCAGTTTTGGTCTACGTTTTGAAAAAATACAATTATTTTCTCAACTTTATAATATTTCTTTTAAAACAACTTTCAACTATTTATTTGAGTTTTAATATTTACTAAATTCATATTTTTGAGTAAAAACAGAAATGTCATTCCAACTATATAATCATGGACATTATAAGAAAAGCACTAGACATAATGAGAAACGCACAAGACAACTTATAAACCGAAGTAGGCAGGAGATATCGAGATTGATTGCAGTAATAACAGGACACTGGTTGCTAGGCAGACATGCAAGTCGGCTTGGGCTATCATTCAATGAACACTGTCGGCGACAGCATGCAAGGACAGTCGCAGTTGCAAGGACAGCGAAAAGGAAGAAACGGTCTTCCATCTTATCTGTAAATGCCCTGCTCTATCCGTTAAAAGAAACCAAGAAAACGGCAGTTACTTCATATCTAATCTTGGTGAGATATCTTTATCTAAGCTTAATAATATCCTGAAATTTCTCACTACTACAGGCTGGATCTAATACTATACAATACCACATCTAACGCGTGGAGTGGTCCGGTCAATAGAGAGTCTCTTCGACTCTACTACGTAAACCAACCAACCAATAAGAGATGCATTAAAAACAATGGATAATATTAAAGATAGAGCAAAAACAAGCGAAATCTTCGACCACCACCAAAAACCAATTTTGAATGAAATCACAAAAGTCCATTTTCTTGGAAACTATAAGAGATAGAGTAAAACAAGCGAACATTTATAATCAAAATGTAGCTTACATTGTGAGTGAAAACACAATTCTATCTCTTCTTGGAAACTAGAAGAGATATAAACTATAAGAGAAGGAGCAAAAACAAGCGAATTCTGTGATCACTTTAATTTCCCAACAAAAACTGATTGTTTTAATCAAAACTAAAAAGTACATTTTTCTTGGAAACTATAAGAGATAGAGGAAAAACAAGCGAATTCTGTGATTACTTTCATTTTCCACCAAAAACCGATTGTTTGAGTGAAAACATAAAAGTCCGTTTTTCTTGGAAACTATAAAACACAAAAGTCCGTTTTTTTGGAAATTATAAGAGATAGAGCAAAAACAAGCGAACTCTGTTATCACATTCATTTCCCACCAAAAACCGATTGTTTGAGTGAAAACATAAAAGTCCGTTTTTCTTGGAAACTATAAGAGATAGAGCAAAAACAAGCGAATTCTGTGATCACTTTCATTTCCCACCAAAAACCGACTGTTTGAGTCAAAACATGAAATTCCGTTTTTCTTGGAAACTATAAGAGATAGAGCAAAAACAAGCGAATTCTGTGATCACTTTCATTTCCCACCAAAAACCGACTGTTTGAGTCAAAACATGAAATTCCGTTTTTCTTGGAAACTATAAGAGATAGAGCAAAAACAAGCGAATTCTGTGATCACTTTCATTTCCCACAAAAAACCGATTGTTTGAGTCAAACTTTAAAGTCCGTTTTTCTTGGAAACTAGAACAAAAACCAGCGATAGAGCAAAAAAAAAGCGAATTCTATGATCACTTTCATTTCCCACCCAAAACCGATTGTTTGAATGAAAACATAAAAGTCAGTTTTTTCGAAAAATATAAGAGATAGAGCAAAAACACGCGAATTCTGTGATCAATTTCATTTCAATTCTGTGATCACTTTCATTTCCCATCCAAAACCGATTGTTTCAGTGAAATCATAAGAGTCCGTTTTTCTTGGAAACTATAAGAGATAGAGCAAAAACAAGCGAACTCCGTGATCACTTTCATTTCCCACAAAAAACCGATTCTTTGAGTGAAAACATAAAAGTCCGTTTTTCTTGCAACCTATAAGAGATAGAACAAAAACAAGCGAATTCTGTGATCACTTTCATTTCCCACCCAAGACCGATTGTCTGAGTGAAAACATAATAGTCCGTTTTTCTTGGAAACTATAAGAGATAGAGCAAAAACAAGCGAATTCTGTGATTACTTTCATTTCCCATCAAAAACCGATTGTTTGAGTCAAAACTTAAAAGTCCGTTTTTCTTGGAAACTATAAGAGATAGAGCAAAAGCAAGCAAATTCCGTGATTACTTTCATTTCCCACAAAAAACAGATTCTTTGAGTGAAAACATAAAAGTCCTTTTTTTCTTGGAAACTATAAGAGATAGAACAAAAACAAGCGAATTCTGTGATCACTTTCATTTCCCACCCAAAACCGATTGTCTGAGTGAAAATATAAAGTCCGTTTTTCTTGGGAACTATAAAATATAAAAATCCTTTTTTGGGAAACCATAAGAGATAGAGCAAATTTCAATTCTGTGATCACTTTCATTTCCCACCAAAAACTGATTGTTTGAGTGAAAACTTAAAAGTCCGTTTTTCTTGGAAACTATAAAATATAAAAGTCCGTTTTTTGCAAAATATAAGAGATAGAGCAAAAACAAGCGAATTCTGTGATCAATTTCATTTCAATTCTGTGATCACTTTACTTTTCTTGGAAACTGTAAGAGATAGAGCAAAAACTAGCAAATTCTGTGATCACTTTCATTTCCCATCAAAAACAGATTGTTTGAGTGAAAACATAAAAGTCCGTTTTTCTTGGAAACTATAAGAGATAGAGAAAAAACAAACGAATTTTGTGATCACTTTCATTTCCCACCCAAAACAGATTGTTTGAGTCGAAACCGATTCTTTGAGCTAAAACATAAAAGTCCGTTTTTCTTGGAAACTATAAGAGATAGAGCAAAAACAAGCGAATTATGTGATCGCTTTCATTTCCCGTCAAAAACCGATTGTTTGAGTGAAAACATAAAAGTCCGTTTTTCTTGGAAACTATAAGAGATAGAGCAAAAACAAGCGAATTCTGAGATCACTTTCCCACCCGAAACCGATTGTTAGGGCCAAAACCCATTGTTTGAGTGAAAAAATAAAAGTCCGTTTTTCTTGGAAACTATAAGAGACATAGAAAACACAAGCGAATTCTGTGATCACTTTCATTTCCCATCAAAAACCGATTGTTTGAGTAGAAACATAAAAGTTCGTTTTTCTTGGAAACTATAAGCGATAGAGCAAAAACAAGCGAATTCTGTGATCACTTTCATTTCCCACCAAAAACCGATTGTTTGAGTCAAAACTTAAAGGTCCGTTTTTCTTGGAAACTTTAAGAGATAGAGCAAAAACAAGTGAATTCCGTGATCACTTTCATTTTCAACCAAAAACCGATTGTTTGAGTGAAAACATAAAAGTTCGTTTTTCTTGGAAACTATAAGAGATAGCAAAAACAAGCGAATTCTGTGATCACTTTCATTTCCCACCCAAAACCGATTGTTTGAGTGAAACCTTCAAAGTTCTTGGAAACTATAAGAAATAGAGCAAAAACAAGTGAATTCTGTGATCAATTTCATTTCCCACCAAAAACCGATTGTTTGAGTGAAAACATAAAAGTCCGTTTTTCTTGGAAACTATAAGAGATAGAGCAAAAACATGCGAATTCTGTGATCACTTTGATTTCCCACCAAAAACCGATTGTTTGAGTCTAAACTTAAAAGTCCGTTTTTCTTGGAAACTATAAGAGATAGAGAAAAAACAAGCGAATTCTGTGATCACTTTCATTTCCCACCAAAAACCGATTGTTTGAGTGAAAACATAAAAGTCCGTTTTTCTTGGAAACTATAAGAGGTAGAGCAAAAACAAGCGAATTCTGTGATCACTTTCATTTCCCACCCAAAACCGATTGTTAGGGTCAAAACTGATTCTTTGAGCGAAAACATAAAAGTCCGTTTCTCTTGGAAACTATAAGAGATATAGAAAACACAAGCGAATTCTGTGATCACTTTTATTTCCCACCAAAAACCGATTTTTTGAGAGAAAACATAAAAGTCCGTTTTTCTTGGAAACTATAAGAGATAAAGCAAAAACAAGCGAATTCTGTGATCACTTTCATTTCCCACACAAAACCGATTGTTAGGGTCAAAACCGATTCTTTGAGTGAAAACATAAAAGTCCGTTTCTCTTGAAAACTATAAGAGATATAGAAAACACAAGCGAATTCTGTGATCACTTCCATTTCCCATCCAAAACCGATTGTTTGAGTGAAACATAAAGTCCGTTTTTTTGGAAACTATAAGAGATAGAGCAAAAACAAGCGAGTTCTGTGATCACTTTAATTTCCCACCAAAAACCGATTGTTTGAGTGAAAATATAGAAGTCCGTTTTTCTTGGAAACTATAAGAGATAGAGGTAAAACAAGCGAATTCTATGATCACTTTCATTTCCCACCAAAAACCGATTGTTTGAGTCAAAACATGAAATTCCGTTTTCTTGGAAACTGTAAGAGATAAAGCAAAAACAAGCAAATTCTGTGATCACTTCCATTTCCCACCCAAAACCGATTATTTGAGTGAAACATAAAAGTCCGTTTCTCTTGGCAACTATAAGAGATATAGAAAATACAAGCGAGTTCTGTGATCACTTTTATTTCCCAACAAAAACCGATTTTTTGAGTGAAAACATAAAAGTCCGTTTTTCTTGGAAACTGTAAGAGATAAAGCAGAAACAAGCGAATTCTGTGATCACTTCCATTTCCCACCCAAAACCGATTATTTGAGTGAAACATAAAGTCCATTTTTATGGAAACTATAAGAGATAGAACAAAAACAAGCGAATTCTGTGATCACTTCATTTCCCACCCAAAATCGATTGTTTGAGTCAAAACTTAAAGGTCCGTTTTTCTTGGAAACTATAAGAGATAGAGCAAAAACAAGCGAATTCTGTGATCACTTTCATTTCCCACCAAAAACCGATTGTTTGAGTAAAAACCGATTCGTTGAGTGAAAACATAAAAGTCCGTTTTCTTGGAAACTATAAGAGATAGAGCAAAAACAAGCGAATTCTGTGATCACTTTCATTTCCCAACCAAAACCGATTGTTTGATTCAAAGCCGATTCTTCGAGTGAAAACATAAAAGTTCGTTTTTCTTGGAAACTATAAGAAATAGAGCAAAAACAAGCGATTTCTGTGATCAATTTCATTTCCCACCCAAAACGGTTGGGTGAAAACCGATTCTTTGAGTGAAAACATAAAAGTCCGTTTTTCTTGGAACTATAAGAGATAGAGCAAAAACAAGCGAATTCTGTGAACACTTTCATTTCCCATCAATAACCGATTGTTTGAGTGAAAACATAAAAGTCCGTTTTTCTTGGAAACTATAAGAGATATAGCAAAAACAAGCGAATTCTGTGATCAATTTCATTTTCCCCCCAAAACGGTTGCTTGAGTCAAAACCGATTGTTTGGGTGAAAACATAAAAGTCCATTTATCTTGGAAACTAGAAGAGATAGAGCCATAACAATGATAATCTGTGGTCACTATTACTTCCTGCCAAAAATCGATTTTTTGAGTGAAGACATAAAAGTCCATTTATCTTGGAAACGAGAAGAGATATGGCCAAAACAATGATAATCTGTTATCTCTTTTATTTCCTACCAAAAATCGATTTTTTGAGTGAAAACATAAAAATCTATTATCTTGGAAACGTGAAGATATAGGACCAAAACAATGATAATCTGTGATCACTTTTATTTCCTACCAAAATCGATTATTTGAGTGAAAACTTAAAAGTCCATTTATCTTGGAAACGAGAAGAGATAGGGCCAAACCAATGATAATCTGTGATCACTTTGATTTCCTACCAAAAATCGATTATTTGAGTGAAAATATAGAAATCCATTTATCTTGGAAACGAGAAGAGATAGGGCGAAAACAATGATAATCTGTGATCATTTTTATTTCTTACAAAAACTCGATTTTTTTAGTGAAAACGTAAAAGTCCATTTATCTTGGAAACGAGAAGAGATAGGGCCAAAACAATGATAATCTGTGATCACTTTTATTTCCTATCAAAAACCAATTTTTTTGAGTGAAAGCATAAAAGTCCATTTATCTTGGAAACCGATTGGAAATCGGTTCTTTGAGTGAAAACATAAAAGTCCATTTGTCTTGGAAACGAGAAGAGATAGGTCCAAAACAATGATAATCTGTGATCACTTTAATTTCCTACCAAAAATCGATTTTTTGAATGAAAACATAAAAGTCCATTTATCTTGGAAACTAGAAGAGATAGTTCCAAAACAGTGATAATCTGTGATCACTTTTATTTCCTATCAAAAACCAATTTTTTTGAGTGAAAGCGTGATCACTTTAATTTCCTACCAAAAACAGATTTTTTGAGTGAAAACATAAAAGACCATTTATCTTGGAAACGAGGAGAGATAAAGCCAAAACAATGTTAATCTGTGATCACTTTAATTTCCTACCAAAAATCGATTTTTTGAGTGAAAACATAAAAGTCCATTTATCTTGGAAACAAGAAGAGATAGGTCCAAAACAATGATAATCTGTGATCACTTTTATTTCCTACCAAAAATCTATTTTTTGAGTGAAAACATAAAAGTCCATTTATCTTGGAAACGAGAAGAGATATGGCCAAAACAATGTTAATCTGTGATCACTTTAATTTCCTACAAAAAATCGATTTTTTGAGTGAAAACATAAAAGACCATTTATCTTGGAAACGAGAAGAGATAGGGCCAAAACAATGTTAATCTGTGATCACTTTAATTTCCTACCAAAAATCGATTTTATGAGTGAAAACATAAAAGATCATTTATCTTGGAAACGAGAAGAGATAGGACAAAAACAATGATAATCTGTGATCACTTTTATTTCCTACCAAAAATCGATTTTTTAAGTGAAAACATAAAAGTCCATTTAGCTTGGAAACTAGAAGAGATAGGGCCAGAACAATGATAATCTGCGATCACTATTACTTCAAACCAAAAATCGATTACTTGAGTGAAAACTTAAAAGTCCATTCATCTTGGAAACGAGAAGGATAGGGCCAAATAATGATAATCTGTGATCACTTTTATTTCCTACCAAAAATAGATTTTTTGAGTGAAAACATAAAAGTCCATTTATCTTGGAAACGAGAAGAGATAGGTCCAAAACAATGATAATCTCTTATCACTTTATTTCCTACCAAAAATCGATTATTTGAGTGAAAACATAAAAGTCCATTTATCTTGGAAACGAGAAGAGAGATGTCCAAAACAATGATAATCTGTCATCACTTGTATTTCCTACCAAAAATCGATTATTTGAGTGAAAACATAAAAGTCCATTTATCTTGGAAACTTGAAGGGATAAGGCCAAAACAATGTTTATCTGTGATCACTTTTATTTCCTACCAAAATTTTTTGAGTGAAAACATGAAAGTTCATTTATCTTGGAAACGAGAAGAGATAGGGCCAAAACAATGATAATCTGTGACCAAAAATCGATTACTTGGGTGAAAACATAAAAGTCCATTTATCTTGGAAACGAGAAGAGATAGGGCCAAACAATCATGAGTGAAAACATAAAAGTCCATTTATCTTGGAAACGAGAAGAGATAGGGCCAAAACAATCATAATCTGTGATCACTTTTATTTCCTACCAAAAATCGATTTTTTGAGTGAAAACATAAAAGTCCATTTATATTGAAAACGAGAAGAGATAGGGCCAAAACAATGATAATCCGTGATCACTTTTATTTCCTACCAAAAATCGATTTTTTGAGTGAAAACATAAAATTCCATTTATCTTGGAAACGAGAAGAGATAGACAATGATAATCTGTGATCACTTTTATTTCCTACCAAAAATTTTTTGAGTGAAAACATAAAAGACCATTTATCTTGGAAACTAGAAGGGATAGGGCCAAAACAATGATAATCTGTGATCGCTTTTATTTCCTACCAAAAATTTTTTTGAGTGAAAACATAAAAGTCCATTTATCTTGGAAACTTGAAGGGATAAGGCCAAAACAATGTTTATCTGTGATCACTTTTATTTCCTACCAAAAATTTTTTGAGTGAAAACATGAAAGTTCATTTATCTTGGAAACGAGAAGAGATAGGGCCAAAACAATGATAATCTGTGACCAAAAATCGATTACTTGGGTGAAAACATAAAAGTCCATTTATCTTGGAAACGAGAAGAGATTGGGCCAAACAATCATGAGTGAAAACATAAAAGTCCATTTATCTTGGAAACGAGAAGAGATAGGGCCAAAACAATGATAATCTGTGATCACTTGTATTTCCTACCAAAATCGATTTTTTGAGTGAAAACATAAAAGTCCATTTACCTTGGAAACGAGAAGAGATAGGGCCAAAACAATGATAATCTGTGATCACTTTTATCTCCTACCAAAAATCGATTTTTTTGAGTGAAAACATAAAAGTCCATTTATCTTGGAAACGAGAAGAGATAGGGCCAAAACAATGATAGTCTGTGATCACTTTTATTTCCTACCAAAAATCGATTTTTTTTAATGAAAACCTAAAAGTCCATTTATCTTGGGAACTAGAAGAGATAGGGCCAAACCAATGATAGTCTGTGATCACTTTTATTTCCTACAAAAAATCAATTTTTTGAGTGAAAACATAAATGTCTATTTATCTTGGAAACTAGAAGAGATATGTCCAAAACAATGATAATCTGTGATCACTATTACTTCAAACCAAAAATCGATTACTTGAGTGAAAACATAAAATTCCATTTACCTTGGAAACGAGAAGAGATAGACAATGAAATTCTGTGATCACTTTTATTTCCTACCAAAAAACATAAAAAAAGACCATAAAAGACCATTTATCTTGGAAACTAGAAGGGATAGGGCCAAACAATGATAATCTGTGATCACTTTTATTTCCTACCAAAAATCGATTTTATGAGTGAAAACATAAAAGTCCATTACCTTGGAAACGAGAAGAGATAGGGCCAAACAATGATAATCTGTGATCACTTTTATCTCCTACCAAAAATCGATTTTTTTAGTGAAAACATAAAAGTCCATTTATATTGGAAACTAGAAGAGATAGGGCCAAAACAGTGATAATCTGTGATCACATAAAAGTTTATTTATCTTAGAAACGAGAAGAGATAGGGCCAAAACAATGATAATCTGTGATCACTTTTATTTCCTACCAAAAATCGATTTCTTGAGTGAAAACATAAAAGTCCATTTATTTGGAAACGAGAAGAGATAGGGCCAAAACAATGATGATTTGTGATCACTTTTATTTCCTACCAAAAATCGATTTTTTAAGTGAAAATATAAAAGTCCATTTATCTTGGAAACGAGAAGAGATAGGGCCAAAACAATGATAATCTGTGATTTCTTCTATTTCCTACCAAAAATCGATTATTTGAGTGAAAACATAAAATTCCATTTATCTTGGAAACGAGAAGAGATAGGGCCAAAACAATGATAATCTGTGATCACTTTTATTTCCTACCAAAAATCGATTTTTTGAAGGAAAACCTAAAGTCCATTTATCTTGGAAACGAAGAGATAGGGCCAAAACAATGATAATCTGTGAAAACATAAAAGTCCATTTATCTTGGAAACGAGAAGAGTAGGGCCAAAACAATGATAATTTGATCACCTTTATTCCTACCAAAAATCGATTTTTTGAGTGAAAACAAAAAGTCCATTTATCTTGGAAACGAGAAGAGATACGGCCAAAACAATGATAGTCTGTGATCACTTTTATTTCCTACCAAAAATCGATTTTTGAGTGAAAACAA
>NW_023996488.1:17500-41349 GCF_015586225.1 Lucilia sericata | reverse complement strand
TATTCAAAGTTGTCAATTTCCATAAAAAACTCCATAAATGAAAAATATAACAAATTTGCCTCAGTTTTCGGAATTCTGCAGAGACTTTACCTTACGCCCTGGCTCATCTAGAATCAATTCGGTTTACATATTATAAGTCAATTACGTATTTAGGATAAATTTTGATGACCAAAAAAGCGAACAGCTGTTGATTTTACCTTATAATCGATTGGCTTTGTAGAAGTCTTTTCATCAGCTGATTGTTTTTTATCCAACTGTCAATGTCAATATAAAACAAAACTCTTTCAAAAATTATGCTGTGTAAATTGTGGTAGATGAAATTAGTTCTTCCGATTTTTGTAGAGATACAAGAACATTTAGCATAATTATGAGCTCAAAAGGAGGGTTCGGTTGTATGGGGGCTAGGTGAAATAAAGGACCGATTTTAACCATTTTTAATAGGATTCGACCTTGGAAGAGCTTGTGCCAATTTTCATAAAATGATCTTGAAAATTGCGACCTGTGGTGTGCGCACAAAGACGGTCAGCCAAATCGTTTCAGAAAGTGTTCTGAGCCAAAATTTTTGGGTGTTACAAACTTCAGCATAAACGCATATTGTTGTGTAATTTCCTAAAATCTTTTATAGTTTTTGGTATTATGTCTGATCAGAGAAATGATAATATTATAACAGGTGTGGGCATGGTAGATATTAGATTGTTTTAATAGAGCTTATGGATCTTTTCCTCTACAGCCCCATGTTATTTATTAGTTTATGATACTTCTTTGTCTTTTCTTTTCAAACAAACTTGTAAATATTATATATGGTGGGGATTTATCTTGGAAACTTTGTGTCAGATTAAATTTTCTATTTGCAAATGTTAGTTCATAAATTCACTGTGTCAAGTGTGTATTATTTCTCTTTGTCTTGCTATAGAACCATTAGGTTCAATGCCCTCTAGGTTGGTAAGTTAGAATATTTATTTATCTTTAATACTTTCTTTGAGCGAAGTTGTAAAATAACATATTTATATAGTTAGGATTTATATATCGTTTATTTAAGATTAAATTTTAAATTTATAATTTGCCTCATAAAGATAAAGAGACATTTTTAATATTTAATTAGCAAATAAAAAAGAAATGTTAAATTAGATATAATGGCAAACTTTTTACTCTACAGTTATAAACTGGGAACGAAAATAATGTATTCACATGTATTCATAAGACAAACTTACAACCGATGTTGTAATTCAATGTAATAACTAATTTACCCGACATTTCGGAAATCGCCAGTGTCTTCACTGTGCATGAATACGCCTTGATATAAAATAAAATATATACCTTCGACTTTGCCAGAATTCGCTTTAAAGAAACACAACAAAGCAAAATAATCCTTAATTAGAAAGCCTGGCATCACTACTGTTTTGTTTACCATAAAGTGCAGTGATGTCAATCAAGCTTTAATGCTGATGAAAATATTAGTATTTCGTATAATTGTGCAGTGTTACAAATTAACTGACAAAACGAAAATATTTGTGAATTTCATATTTATTTTTTAAACATAAACAAATTTTCTTTAAAATATTAATAGCCTTGAACTTCAATAAAAGAGTGATAACAAACTCTATGTTAAGATAGAGATTTAGATTTGTATTTTTATATTGACATCAATTATATTAAATTAAAAAAATCTCCATAAAATACTTTTCTACGCCTTATAAGTTTTCTAAATACGTATTTGAAATGCATTTATTTGTTAACCAAAATTTTATTTAAATTCTAGTGGACCACACATTTGACATTGCCTTCAAATAAATCTTTTCAAATTTTAAGTTCTAACTCGAGAGTTTTTCAATGAAAATATTTTACAAATAGTTGCATGTTTTTGGTATAAATTAATTAATTTGGCGTTTAAAGTAATTCGAATACTATTTAAAATATTTCAATACTTACTATGTAAACAACTTGTAAATGTTTCCATGATATTGTACTTGTTGGTAAAACAAAAAAACAATTAAGATACACACAGAAAAAAATCAAAAAACCTCCAACTAATATCAATGTAACAAAATCATTGTACTTGCAATTTTTATACATAAAAGTCCAATTTGCCATAACACACTATCAATGACAATAGACATGAAAACAAAAAAAAAAAAACAAAGAGACAAGAACGATATCGATGAAAAATGAAAAAACCATATACGAATTTTAAACTTTTTATTTCAAGACAAGACAACAAGTGCCAAACAAGTGTCAAAGTTATATATTCTTTTTTGTTACTCACATACAACTCAAATACAAAATTTTACTACCATAGACAAATTATGGGTAACAACAAAAATTCTACAACTAAATCAAGGTGTTTTACATATTTATAAACAAAATCATTCAATTCAGTAAAAATACACATACACAATCACCGAACCGATATGTAGATGGACAGATTGTGTACATTCATAGTTTTCAAAAAGAACTAATATAAATACAATTTTCAATAATAGTAATAATGATATAACAGCACAATGTCATAAACCAATAATAATTCTTTGGGATCCCCAGTTGACTAGTTTTTTAGAAACAAGCACATGTATTTTGATTAATCAGTTTGATATAAATATTTACATAGTCGCAGCAGAGTTGCAATTTAACAGTTCATGTAGGTTATGTAAGATAGAAGGAAGGATAGATAAATGATAGAAAGATGATAGATGATAGAAAGATAGATAGATTATAGAAAGATAGATAGATGATAGATAGATAGGTAGATAGATAGATAGATAGATAGATAGATAGATAGATAGATAGATAGATAGATAGATAGATAGATAGATAGATAGATAGATAGATAGATAGATAGATAGATAGATAGATAGATAGATAGATAGATAGATAGATATATAGACGGATAGATAGATAGATAGATAGATAGATAGATAGATAGATAGATAGATAGATATATAGATAGATAGATAGATAGATAGATAGATAGATAGATAGATAGATAGATAGATAGATAGATAGATAGATAGATAGATAGATAGATCGATGATAGCTCGCTAGATAGACTGCTAGATCGCATCGATCGATAGCTCGCTAGATCGATCTATGCTCGCTAGATAGCTAGATCGCTCGCTCGCATTGCATTCGTCAGTGGTTCCCTCTGGCCCATCTTCGCCCTGTTCGGTTTAATGCGATAATGTCCCTCAAATCTCACAGAAGAATTCCTACTAAGTTAAATACTTCAACAGTTTTTGTCATGTGTCTAATGAAATAATGGTCTCGTAAAAATTTCCAACGGGGACGGTATTGCAAAACTAATATTATAATGGCATTGTTAAAATCGTTTAAATCGTTTAATTTTAAGTCAATTATTGCACTGACTGATTGTATGGCTGTGACACATAAACAAAACGTTTGAATTAGTCGTGCTCCACACTTCACAAGAACAATGTTATGGCACGTGTAGACATAAAAGTCTGTCATGTAGCAGTTTATTGATTCAAAATTTTTTTATAACTTCAATTTATCTTAAAATTTTATATGTAGTTATAGTAAATGCATAAGAATTCAAATTTATATTAAAAACTGTGAAAATATTTCAGGTTCATTACTGAATTTAAGGTAATTATCTAAAAAAGGGGGAAAGTTATTATTCTAAAGTGTATTTTTTAATTTATTTATACCTTCAGACGTAAATAATTACAAGTTTTGTACTAATAAGTCTTCTTCGTTTTCAATAAATAGAAATTATATGTTTTAATTACGTTGATGATTATATATGGTAATTATCATTTATTTTAAAAATTTATTAAATAAATGTTTCAAGTTTTTAGTTAATTATTAATATTTAAAAGCAAACATCAATTAGTGTTTATGTAAAACTAATAATTTTGTAATTTATTTATGTAAATGTAAGCATATATTGTGGCAGCAGGAATGGATAAGTTAATATAATGTTATATAATGTTTAAATCTGTTGATGCTCCAAAGATTAGCAATGGCAAAATTTTAAATTTACAAATTTCAATATTTGTCCCTATGTAGTACGCTACAAACATTTCTATACTTCAGAAACGATTCGATTTAAATTCTAAAATTTGTTGAAATTGATGTCAAACATTTCATAAGGAACTAGAGGGGAATCGAAATTAACAATGAAATTACCAGCTGCACTTTATTTGTGTTAAGCAAACATTATAAAATAAATATTTTTTAATTCATATTATTTTCGCATATAAACCTATAATTTCTATAAGACATTCGATGTTTAGGAATACTAAATACCCAACAAACATAAAGTTTAACATTTCAATTGAGTTAAAATCCATAAATGTATATCTGTACATACCCTGCAGTCAGACTGGGTCCATATATCTTTTGTCAACAGTACTAGTTCAAATGTCTCCAATCTTTCATTTCTGTGTCAATATAAAAAATACAGAGACCAAAGATGTGGTGTATATCTAGTGGCATTGTCAGCAAACATGTCAATATTCCTTAAGAAAATGTCTGTATTAAAACTGAATGGACTCGCGATATAGAAATGTACTAGTAAATTCCTGGTTCTAATGTCACCATATGGATCCATGAGAAGTACCTAGTCAATACCGAGTCAATAGTCATAATGTTACTAGAGGATTTTCAATGACACGCACATGTTAAATGTCAATAGCACTAAGCCTTGTATAGGGTATAATTCGACACTAGTACTACTGACAAAGTCAATAGCGATTAAGCACATTTTTAATATTGACATTTCCTACAGGGTAATGACAGATATCTTGACATTTAAAAAATTTATTCAAAGTCAAACCTCCTTGCCTGCTGGGTAAATTCTACATTTCTTAATTATTTAATAAATGTAATAAAATTTTATAGGTACTTATTCAAGTGAACTTTAAAAATAGAATGTTTTAATTATTACTTACATAAATTATAATTGACAAAATAATAGTACCTGCAAATAAAGTGAGATTTATAAATTATCATTTATTTTCTGATCTCAAATTAATTTTGTTTTTCTAAACAAATTATTTTAAGAGTGTTTTTAACACAAATTAAGAAATTCCCCATATTTTTTTTTTTTTGGTTTACGTTATTTCCAGACATTTTAGATTCAAGGGCTTAAAACATATGATTCATACAAAAAGACTACATACTTTCAAAATACTATTAAAAAATGTATTAAAATTGTTACACAGATATATTTTATAAAAAAAAAACCGTTTAAACAGGTCTTCTTTATTTTTTTATTTATAAAAATAAATGACAACTTGTTATAAATACAACATTAATGTGTAATATCATTTATTTAGTTCTGGGTAATAATTATTAACGTATTTTTTAACTGTATTATTTAATTAAATTATTCCTGTTTAAGATTATGGTACTTTCCGGCTGCAAACAGTTTCGTCGCTTGACGCAGCTTACTTCTGAATACGTCAATAACAAAATGGTTTTGAAATGCATTTAAAATTAATGAAAGTGTGGCAAAACCACTTTGGTTTTTTGTTTTTATATCTTGGACCTGATGCAGAAACTGTTAATGTAAAAACCTCATTTACATTAATAAATGAAAAGGCAAAAATTTCTAATTAATCTTTTTTGCATGTTAACGTTATAAAGTTTCATTCGTTACCAAGTGAAATTTAGAAGTGAAACTCAAAATGTCATCGTTACAATTTAAGTGACAGTATCTATTAAAAAAAATCAATAATATTTGTTTTAAATTTCCTTTTAATTAAAATGAAGATGTTTGAATAATTTTTATTAGAAAAAAAATACATTTTTTATTTTGCCAAACTGATATCAACAAAAAACAGCTGTTTAGTGTTTATGTTTTTGATTGAAACATAAACATGGCAATACTAATGCAATTGTCAAAAAAAACACAAGCTCTTTCTAATTAAACTTGTGTTTAATTTAACAGCAAATTTTATCAACGTTTAACTAAGTAGTAAGAATCCCGCTCTAAGCCTCCATAGGCCTACAAAACCGTATATACAGTATAGTTCGAAGCCTAAATAACATTTTCTAACAGTCCTTCATTTTCTTTTTAAATTCTATTTAAATAAAGAAATCGCTTTGTTACGAAAAGTTCGACATTTCGTTAGCGTTTTTTCGCTAAAATCGGATTACAAAGCAAGGAATAAATTCTTCAATTTTAAAAAAGTTGTATTCTATTCATTATACAGCTCTTTTTAACAAATCCATTCGATCATCTAAATTCCGTTGGACTCGGAATATTAAAAAAAAGTCATGTGAATAATATTTGTCTCTTTATTTTCAGATCAACCGAAAAATTTATACGACGTTTTCCCAAAGATTTTATATGGGGCGTGGGTTCATCATCCTATCAAATAGAAGGAGGTTGGAATGTCGATGATAAAGGAGAATCTATATGGGATTTTATGACACATAATCATCCAGAAAAGATTGCCGATCAATCAAATGGTGATGTAACATCTGATAGCTATCATCAGGTGAGTTCAACAAAAAAGTTAAATTACAAACAAATTATACATACACATGTCATAACTGAAATACTTGAAATAAGTTTTTGAGCGGCTGTTGTAGTTAACTTTGTTGTTAATTGTAAAATTAATGGAATTAATAGTTTTATAGTAAATTAAAGTAAACTAAAGGTGAGTAACAATATTTAATTTGCAAATTTAATGATACCGATTTATTATTTTATTATGACAATTTTTATAGATTTTGTATTTAAATGTTAGAGTAATACGGATTTAAAAAAATGGAAAAAATCAGTAACACCTGTTATTTACAAAAAAAAACTTAAAACAACTTGCTATAATTATTGTAATTATAAATTACAACACCCCTTACTTAAACAGGAAAGGATTGTTTTAATATTCAAATGTTAATGTCATTAAATTGAATTGTAAGAAAAATGTTAAAACTAGTCTATATCTTTTTGAAATACTGTAAATTATAATGTTAACAAAATTATTAAAGCGTATAAAATATTGTAAATTTTTTAACAATTTAGCAAAATTAACTTCTTTTTGGATTAATTACTCATATTATATATGATTTAATAGTCAATATTAATTTTTATACAATTTATTTAATTACTACATGTGTTGCTGCATGGTAGTTAGTCTACGAGGAGTGAGAAGTTTACAAATTGTTTAAATTTATTTTTCGTTTAGATTTAGCAGGTATAATTAACGACCTAAAACTTAAATCTCTTTATACTTGTCTGTTTGAATTTATTGAAAAAATAATCAATCACAAAATCCAATCCCAGTTGGAATTTTCAATAATTTCATAGAACTGGTGTACCACTTTTTGACACACATTTTTAAGAGGACAATATAGGAAATAGTGCAGTAACACTTTCTACATTTACGAAGAAGTTGTCATTACTAGCAATATTGTTTTTCTTACATTTGATTACACTGGTGTGGAAAAGTCAGGTGGATGTTCTTAAGACACTTAAAATTTGAGTCATATCCGTATCTATCTATCTATCTATCTATCTATCTATCTATCTATCTATTCTATCTATCTATCTATCTATCTATCTATCTATCTATCTATCTATCTATCTATCTATCTATCTATCTATCTATCTATCTATCTATCTATCTATCTATCTATCTATCTATCTATCTATGTATCTATCAATGTATCTATCTATGTATCTATTAATCTATCTATCTATCCATCTATCTATCTATCTATCTATCTATCTATCTATCTATCTATCTATCTATCTATCTATCTATCTATCTATCTATCTATCTATCTATCTATCTATCTATCTATCTATCTATCTATCTATCTATCTATCCTATCTATCTATCTATCTATCTATCTATCTATCTATCTATCTATCTATCTATCTATCTATCTATCTATCTATCTATCTATCTATCTATCTATCTATCTATCTATCTATCTATCTATCTATCTATCTATCTATCTATCTATCTATCTATCTATCTATCTATCTATCTATCTATCTATCTATCTATCTATCTATCTATCTATCTATCTATCTATCTATCTATCTATCTATCTATCTATCTATCTATCTATCTATCAATATCTATCTATCTATCTATCTATCTATCTATCTATCTATCTATCTATCTATCTATCTATCTATCTATCTATCTATCTATCTATCTATCTATCTATCTATCTATCTATCTATCTATCTATCTATCTATCTATCTATCTATCTATCTATCTCTCTCTCTATCTATCTATCTATCTATCTATCTATCTATCTATCTATCTATCTATCTATCTATCTATCTATCTATCTATCTATCTATCTATCTATCTATCTATCTATCTATCTATCTATCTATCTATCTATCTATCTATCTATCTATCTATCTATCTATCTATCTATCTATCTAATCTATCAAGGTGAAATTTTCAACTGGGTTTTCTAGTTTCAATACAATTTCTAATAATGTTTATTTTCATTTTTCGACGTTGACATTTTGTTAATCGTACATGACTATTGTTGACGTAAACGAATTCTATTAAAAGCTTAGTGAGTGTTCAATTCAATACTGTTGACAGTTGTTATTGTAACTTTGTCTATGGCGTTTACTATCAAGTTATAGGTATAATTCAATATTTTATATAGAATGTTAATAATTTTAATATTACTTGTAATATTTTTCATAAAAACAAAACAACTACTTGATCTTAAGAGGAACAATTTTCTATTTGCATATATTTAACAAAGATTTAAAATATTTAAATAATAATGTAATAATAATGACCTCAATTAACAAGTTCACATATTTCAAATAACTATTTATATATAATTTTAGAAAAAAAAAAACTTCATAAAGCATGTCGAACATAATGTGAGCATGTAAATTTTAAATAAATTTTAGTGAAAAATTCTAAATCAACTTAAGACATATTTAAAATCTAGTATTTATTTAGTTAGTTACACTATAGTTAAGTTATTAGCTTTCGTTCTTGTGTTGCTAAGTAGTTCCAATTTAATAATTCTGGGAGGTGTGTCCGTAATAATTGCAAATTGTAATAATAGTGCTACTGTTAGCAGCCGCTTGTCATTTTGTTTATGCATAATTTTTTTAAACATCTGTACCGCTTCTATAATCAGATTTCTTTCTATCAATTACAGTGGCGCCGAGATGTTCAAATGTTGCGCGAGTTAAATGTTAAAGTTTATCGTTTCTCGATATCATGGCCCCGTATTTTGCCCACTGGTCATATGAATCATGTTAGTACTGCTGGCATTAAGTACTATAGTAATTTGTTGGATGAACTTTTACACTATAATATTACACCCATGGTGACAATGTATCATTGGGAGCTGCCGCAGCGTTTACAAGAATTGGGCGGTTGGACCAATGCTGAAATTATACCTCTTTTCAAAGACTATGCTCGTTTATTGTTGGAAATGTTTGGAGATCGTGTAAAAATTTGGACTACCATTAATGAACCCTGGCATGTGTGTGAACATGGTTATGGTGTGGATTACATGGCTCCTGCTTATAATTATCCTGGTATACCTGCTTATTTGTGTGGTCATAATTTACTTAAGGCCCATGCCGAAGTAGTGCATATGTATCGTGATGAGTATAAGAAATCTCAAAAGGGTCGTATGGGCATTACAGTGGATGTTTCTTGGCCTGAACCTAAAACAGATTCAAGTGAGGATCGTGAGGCTTCCGAGAGGGCTATGCAATTTTATGTAAGTTTTTAACCCTTATTATATTTAAAGTTCCATTCATTGAACTTAATATTTTTATTATAATTTAGGTGGGTTGGTTTGCTCATCCTATATTCTCCCGTCATGGTAATTATCCCTCAGTAATGATTGATCGTATCCACAATCTTAGTAAGGAGCAGGGTTTTACACAAACTCGTTTGCCCGAATTTACCAAAGAAGAGATACAACGCATTAGAGGCACTTCCGATTTCTTTGGCATTAATACTTATACGACAAATTTAGTAACCAAAAATGATCATAATAATTCAGCCGGATTTCCAGTACCTTCTTTCAATCACGATATGGGTGTGGTGGAAACGCAAGACCCCAACTGGACGGGGTCGGGATCAGTGTGGCTTAAGGTAAGCTAAAATATGATTAGTAAAAACAATTCGATATTGTACCAATATTTGTTTGATGATCGATAGTTGAGCGGTAACTTATGAATTTCCTTAGATCTTTCGAATTTGTTGAAAAACTAAGATCCGGACCGAACTTTTGGATTCTGGGATTTTAGATAGATAGATAGATAGATAGATAGATAGATAGATAGATAGATATAGATCGCTAGATCGCTCTCTCGCATAGATCGCTCGCTGCTCATATCGCTCGATCGCTCGCTCGCTCTATCGCTACTCGATATCTAGCTCGCTAGCTCGCTCGCTCGCTCGATCGCTCGCTCCTCGCTCGCTCGCTCATCTCTCGCTCGCTCGCTTCGCTCCTTCGCTCGCTCGCTCCTCGCTCGCTCGCTAGCTCGCTCGCTCGCTCGCTCCTCGCTCGCTCGCGCGCTCGCTCGCTCGCTGCTCGCTCGCTCGCTCGCTCGCTCGCTCGCTCGCTCGCTCGCTCGCTCTCGCTCTCTCGCTCGCTCGCTCGCTCGCTCGCTCGCTCGCTCGCTCGCTCCTCCTCGCTCGGTCGGTCCTGGGTCGCTCGCTCGCTCCTCGCTCGCTCGCTCGCTCGCTCGCTCGCTCGCTCTCCTCGCTCGCTCGCTCGCTCGCTCGCTCGCTCGCTCGCTCGCTCGCTCGCTCGCTCGCTCGCTCGCTCGCTCGCTCGCTCGCTCGCTCGCTCGCTCGCTCGCTCGCTCTCGCTCGCTCTCGCTCGCTCGCTCTCTTGCTCGTCTCGCTCGCTCGCTCGCTCTCGCTCGCTCGCTCGCTCGCTCGCTCTCGCTCGCTCGCTCGCTCGCTCGCGCTCGCTGCTCGCTCGCTCGCTCGCTAGCTCGTCGATAGATGTAGATGTAGATGTGTATTGTACAGCGATCATTGTGTTGTAAAATGGAAAAGTAAATTATGTTTTGAGCAATACTGTATATCAAAATCATATTAAAGTGAAAATTGTTTCGGAAATTGTATGTAAATTTCAAATAATGACAAATTAGTTGATTTAACTATTTCATTTATTCAATTCTAAATTTTCATTGAATTCCTAAATCAAACAAATGTTGACCTATTAAAAAATATATTTCAATTGCACTTATTTAAATCAGTTGTTACCCGTACAATGCAATATATTCAATAAAATCTACTCAAAAAAATCCTTGTTTCAAAATCCAGTTTTCAAAACTGTAACAGAAAAAAAAAACCGTAAACAAATATAAAGGCTGGTTTAATAAAACAAATTTGAATAAATAAACAATATAATTATTTATTATTATTTGCATAAGTATGTGATAATGAATGCAAATGTAAATGTTTTTTGTTTATTATTATTATTATTATTCGCAAATATATAGCCACTGGCACCTGTTTTCTTTTTTTTTCAATATTTTTAATTTTTTATGCAATTTTATTGAAACGAAAACAAAACCTCCTTAAGTTATTAATATTTAAGACATAATTTATAGTAAAAAATAGAAATAAATACTAAATTAAAATATTAAAGGCGAGTAAAATTAATATTAAATAAACTTATGAATATTTGTGATTGAAAGTGGTTGGCATTTTATCTGACCATTTGTTTGTAAGAACCAGATGATGATGGAATTTGTGTGGGTGCCAGTTAGATAAATAAAATAGAATAGCAACAGGTCTGTTAATTTATTTCATTAACTTTTGTTCAAATTACAAGTACTTTTACACCTTAAAGTACTTGAAATTATATAATTAATGAACTTTTGTATGGAGGGAGAGTGTTATAAATGATTTGGCTGAAATGAAATTCTTTTAAATATTTAATGTTTTTATTGTAGTTATTGCTCAGTCACTGGCTCGAAAAAAAATAATAAAAAGTTGTTTCTTTTGTTTGGGGGAGACAAGTTTTTACCTTTACATAGTGTTAAATAATTTGTTAGTTTCATTTCCGTTTAACCAACCAACTTGTTATTTTCGTACCCGGGGAAGGTCGTTAGAAATCTAGATTAAATAATTGGGAGATTTTTGTTGTAGAATATGTGTATTTTTATTTTTTCTATTTTGTTTTGTTATTACAGGTTGTGCCCAAGGGAATGTATAATTTATTGATGTGGATTAAACGTGAGTACAACAACCCCAATGTGATTGTCACAGAAAATGGTGTTAGCGATCGGGGAGGTTTGGAGGATTATGCTCGTGTTGATTACTACAATATGTATTTGAGTGCTGTCTTAGATGCTATGGAAGATGGTGCCAATGTTGAAGGTTATATTGCTTGGAGTTTGATGGACAGTTATGAATGGAAGGCTGGTTTTACGTAAGTATTGTGAAATTATACAAATAAGCAAATGTCTGAAGAATGAAAAATTCTGAGTTTTTGTTTTAATTAATTTGTTTTTAACATTAATTTTCAAATTTTCAAACAGTATAACAGTTTTTTTTCGTATTTTTTAGTATAACTGTAATTTTTATCAAAATCATTCCATTAACAATCTTTCTTGAGAAAAAAATCTTTTCTTTTACAGAAGATTGGCCATATAACAGATTTCCAAAGAAATTTTTTGGTCTTCCTATTGAAAAATATTCATTATAACAGTTTTGTTTGATACTAAATTGTCTGTATAACAGATTTTCAAACGCATTTTTTGACTAACAATATTTTTATATAAAATTTTTTATAAAACCGTTATTTTTCTAGAAAAATTTTTAGTATAACAGTTTTAAATTGAAAATATTTTCAGTATAACAGTTTTCTATTTATGATTTCTTTTGTATATAAGTTTAGTCTTTTTAAAATCTTCGCTTTAACAATCTTTTCATAGAAAAATCTTCAGTATAACAGTTTTTACCTTAGAAAAATTTCCGTATAACAGTTTTTTTAAATAAAATTTTTTATTAAAATAATTTTTCCTTCTATTCTTTTTTGCAGATTATTTTTCTTAAGACAGTTTTTAAAGAAAACTTTCAGTATAACAGTTTTTTTAATAATTAAGATTTAGTATAACAGTTAATATAAATTTTTTTTATAATTTTTCTGTAAAAGCTCTTGCGTGACGGTTATTTCTATAAAATGTTTCTGTATAACAGTTTTTTATAAAAATGTTTTCAGTATAACAGTTTTTTATGCTATTTTTTAGTATAACAGTTTTGTCTTTATAAAATTTTTTAATTAACAATATTTTTATAAAAAATTTTTCAGTGTAACAGTTTTTCAATAAACAATTTCCATTTTATCAATTTCTCAATAAAAAATGTCAGTATAACAGTTTTGGCAGTTGAACAGTTTTGCAGTATAACAGTTTTGTTTGTAAAAAATTGTCAGTAAAACCGTAAAAACTCTTCTAATAGATTTCTTTATAAAAAATAACAGTTTTTTTATCAAAATATTTTCAGTATAACAGTTTTTTTTTACAAAAAAATTTTAAGTAAATCAATTTTAACTGTAAAATCTCTTCCGTATGACAGTTATTTTATAGAAAACTTACAGTATAACTGTTTTCTTTATTGAAAAGTTGTCAGTATAACAGTTTTTTTTTTCTAAATCCTTTTAAATAAAATATTCAGTATAACAGTATTTCCCTATGGAAAATTTATCTGAATTGTATGCAAAACTTTTCTATAGAAAATTTTCTAACAGATTTTTCTTTAAAATGTCCGTTTTAAAAGTTTTATATAAATCACATAAATAACTTTTAGTATAACAGATTTATTTTTCAAAAATTCCTTATAATCAAACTCAAAAACCTTTATCTTTCCCTTTACAGAGAAAAATTCGGTCTGTATCATGTAGACTTTACAGATCCTCAGCGCAAACGTACACCTAAAATCTCAGCCAGAGTATTTTCCCACATCTGTAAGACTCACACCATCGATTGGAACTATCGTCCTTCATTGGACAATGAACAAATTCATGCCATGTCCAGATTATCAGATTTGGAAACAAACTCAGGGATAAAAAATAATTATGCTAATCAATTCCTAACATGTACTTCATTACTTTTAACAATAATTTTAGCTAAAATTTGTATTATTTAAAACTAAGTTAATTATAAATTGTATTATTTTTATTATTATCATTAAATATCTAACTGGCCTAACAACTATCAGTTAGATCTTTTGATCACTCGTTGCGTAAGAAAGACAATCAAGTGCCAGTGAGATCACATTATCACATTTGTACATATATCTCACCTGGTCTCATCCATTGTCTTATTGTTTCGACGTCATATCTTGTCTTGTTTTTACTCTAGTATAAGCCGCCCAAAAATAATGTTGAAAAGACTTTTTTTGTTTTTTTATCTTGTTTTTGTATTATTTTTTTGTTTGTATTATATATGTATGAAATAAAAACTTTAAATAAAAATACATAAAATGTTAATATAGAAAAAAAATTAACAATAATAATAATAATGATAAATAAATTATTTGTTATAAAAAAATAAATGCTTTTCATTTGTGTTTGTCTAAGATTAATCAAAAGATTTCTGAAAAGAACTTAAGCTATTCAAAAGATATGAAAAATATAAAAACACGATTTCAACACAACAACTTTTCACACATAAAGACAATTAAATAATAAATATAAAAACAATCCATACGTGATTATGGTGGGGTATCAGAAATGATATTTATTTGAACTCAGATTTCAAAATTCTTTTCAAAAAATAGTTGCATAATTTTTTGTAATTTTCAAAAAATTTTATTAAAAAATTTTAGTTAGAACAGAATTGATACTGAACAAGAACTAAACTAAAACTAAACTAGAGCTGAACTAGAACTGAACTAGAACCGAAATAGAAATGAAGTAGAATTGAACTAGAACTGAACTAGAACTGAACTAGAACTGAACTAGAACTGAACTAAAACTGAACTAAAACTGAACTAGAACTGAACTAGAACTGAACTAGAACTGAACTAGAACTGAACTAGAACTGAACTAGAACTGAACTAGAACTGAACTAGAACTGAACTAGAACTGAACTAGAACTGAACTAGAACTGAACTAGAACTGAACTAGAACTGAACTAGAACTGAACTAGAACTGAACTAGAACTGAACTAGAACTGAACTAGAACTGAACTAGAACTGAACTACTGAACTAGAACTGAACTAGAACTGAACTAGAACTGAACTAGACTGAACTAGAACTGAACTAGAACTGACTAGAACTGAACTAGAACTGAACTAGAACTGAACTAGAACTGAACTAGAACTGAACTTAGAACTGAACTAGAACTGACCTAGAACTGAACTAGAACTGAACTAGAACTGAACTAGAACTGAACTAGAACTGAACTAGAACTGAACTAGAACTGAACTAGAACTGAACTAGAACTGAACTAGAACTGAACTAGAACTGAACTAGAACTGAACTAGAACTGAACTAGAACTGAACTAGAACTGAGCTAGAACTGAACTAGAACTGAACTAGAACTGAACTAGAACTGAACTAGAACTGAACTAGAACTGAACTAGAACTGAACTAGAACTGAACTAGAACTGAACTAGAACTGAACTAGAACTGAACTAGAACTGAACTAAACTGAACTAACTGAACTAGAACTGAACTAGAACTGAACTAGAACTGAACTAGAACTGAACTAGAACTGAACTAGAACTGAAATAGAACTGAACTAGAACTGAACTAGAACTGAACTAGAACTTAACTAGAACTGAACTAGAACTGAACTAGAACTGAACTGAACTAGAACTGAACTAGAACTGAACTAGAACTGAACTAGAACTGAACTAGAACTGAACTAGAACTGAACTAGAACTGAACTAGAACTGAACTAGAACTGAACTAGAACTGAACTAGAACTGAACTAGAACTGAACTAGAACTGAACTAGAACTGAACTAGAACTGAACTAGAACTGAACTAGAACTGAACTAGAGCTGAACTAGAACTGAACTAGAACTGAACTAGAACTGAACTAGAACTGAACTAGAATTAAACTAGAAGTGAATCAGAACTGAACTGGAAATGAAATAGGACTGAGCATGAATTAAACTATGGCTGAGTTAGAACTATACTGGAACTAAACTTGAACTGAACTAAAATTGAACTAGAACTGAACTAAACAAAAACTGAATTAGAGCCGAAACAGAAATGAAACTGATCTACATAATCGAAGAACCTGTTTTGGAACTCTTTAATTCCTAGAGAAGTTATGTAGATCGGCTCAGATTTTTATGAAAAATTGTATTTAAATAATTTATAAACGGAAGCAGAAATATCATAAAATTTTTTTAAGTTAATTATTTCATTCAAAATTGTATAATTTCATCATACGAAAGTCTCATCAAAATTAATTCAGTCACGAATCCACATTACATTTGCAACGTTTTTTTAAACATCTGACAAATTTCAACTAAAATCAAAAATAACACAACCGGATAAGTTCCACTCTAAATGAAATAATTGTTTTATTTATTAACGAAAAATAAGATGTCACTCACTGTTCACATTACATTTCGAACACCTTGCACTTGTATTGACTTATGATTGTGAAACAAAAAAAAAATTAGTAAAATTAATTAATTATAACAATTTTCATTTGTTTTATACACGATTTGTTATGTTAATAGCCTATGAATATTTATTAATTAATTTTTTTTTTCTAAATTGATAAAAGTATTTAATAAGTTCGCCACCTAAAATTTATTAAAAAAGTTCATGGCATAAATTATTTGGCTGTGTTTAGTTTTATTTTGTTTTGCCTATTATTAAAAAAAATTATCGTGATTTAGTTTAACAAAAACTAATAAAAAGTAATTACGCCAACAAATATTGTCTGTAATTAATTCCATAAAATATGATGCAATACTCTAGGTAATAGTTTAATATATTGGTTGAAGAATTAAATTTAAAATGTATTTTAAATAAAATATATGTCGTTTAAATATTAAAACATGTATTTTATAGTAAAATGTAAATGATTTTAAAAATGCAAATAAAATGTATACTTCCTAACTAATACTATTTTTACCATATGTACTTAGGTAATTAAAATAGATAAAAACTAATTTTATTATTTATATCAGTTTAATACTACACTTATAAATATTTCAACGACTTTATTGCAAAAAGTTCTATGTGCATTTTTACATAATTTACAGACTATTCTACAAACATTTTTTTTCAGAAATTATATAAATTGTTTATAATTCTAAACAAATTAAGCTTTAACTAAATAGAAAATATTTTATATAAAAAGTTTAACGTTTTTGTTTTGGACTTAATACATTTAATTATTAAGCATAAAATATGCATTATTTTCAGGTGCGACAATGCTGACATGTGTTTTTGTGTTATAAACTGTAATACTAGTTTTAATAATGGTTTGCCACAAAATGCATTGCTCTAAATAATATCAATAGCATACCTTAAGGAAAAGTAAAACAGTTTATGATAATAGGGGGTTGTTGCATTGGATATGTAATGGGAATTGGCTAGGTTGTACTAATAGTACTAAAAATGGTTTCTCGTATAAAATTATAAGTAGAACTGAACAAGAATTGAACTAGAACTAAACTAGAAGTGAACTAGAACTGAACTAGAACTGAACTAGAACTGAACTAGAACTGAACTAGAACTGAACTAGAACTGAACTAGAACTGAACTGAACTAGATGTGAACTAGAACTGAACTAGAACTGAACTGAACTGAACTAGAAGTGAACTAGAACTGAACTAGAACTGAACTAGAACTGAACTGAACAAGAACTGAACTAGAACTGAACTAGAACTGAACTAGAACTGAACTAGAACTGAACAAGAAGTGAACTAGAACTGAACTAGAAACTGAACTAGAACTGAACTAGAACTGAACTAGAACTGAACTAGAACTGAACTAGAACTGAACTAGAACTGAACTAGAACTGAACTAGAACTGAACTAACTGACTAGACTGAACTAGAACTGAACTAGAACTGAACTAGAACTGAACTAGAACTGAACTAGAACTGAACTAGAACTGAACTAGAACTGAACTAGACTGACTAACTGAACTAGAACTGAACTAGAACTGAACTAGAACTGAACTAGAACTGAACTAGAACTGAACTAGAACTGAACTAGAACTGAACTAGAACTGACACTAGAACTGAACTAGAACTGAACTAGAACTGAACTAGAACTGAACTAGAACTGAACTAGAACTAGACTGAACTAGAACTGAACTAGAACTGAACTAGAACTGAACTAGAACTGAACTAGAACTGAACTAGAACTGAACTAGAACTGAACTAGAACTAGAACTGAACTAGACTGAACTAGAACTGAACTAGAACTGAACGAGAACTGAACTAGAACTGAACGAGAACTGAACTGAACTAGATCTAGAACTGAACGAGATCTAGAACTAGAACTGAACTAGAACTGAACTAGAACTGAACTAGAACTGAACTAGAACTGAACGAGAACTGAACTAGAACTGAACTAGAACTGAACTAGAACTGAACTAGAACTGAACTAGAACTAACTAGAACTCTGAACTAGAACTGAACTAGAACTGAACTAGAACTGAACTAGAACTGAACTAGAACTGAACTAGAACTGAACTGAACTAGAACTAGAACTAGAACTGAACTAGAACTGAACTAGAACTGAACTAGAACTTGAACTAGAACTGAACTAGAACTGAACTAGAACTGAACTAGAACTGAACTAGAACTGAACTAGACGAACTAGAACTGAACTAGAACTGAACTAGAACTGAACTAGAACTGAACTAGAACTGAACTAGAACTGAACTAGAACTGAACTAGAACTGAACTAGAACTGAACTAGAACTGAACTAGAACTGAACTAGAACTGAACTAGAACTGAACTAGAACTGAACTAGAACTGAACTAGAACTGAACTAGAACTGACTAGAACTGAACTAGAACTGACTAGAACTGAACTAGAACTGAACTAGAACTGAACTAGAACTGAACTAGAACTGAACTAGAACTGAACTAGAACTGAACTAGAACTGAACTAGAACTGAACTAGAACTGAACTAGAACTGAACTAGAACTGAACTAGAACTGAACTAGAACTGAACTAGAACTGAACTAGAACTGAACTAGAACTGAACTAGAACTGAACTAGAACTGAACTAGAACTGAACTAGAACTGAGAACTGAACTAGAAACTAGAACTGAACTAGAACTGAACTAGAACTGAACTAGAACTGAACTGGAACTGAACTAGAACTGAACTAGAACTGAACTAGAACTGAACTAGAACTGAACTAGAACTGAACTAGAACTGAACTAGAACTGAACTAGAACTGAACTGAACTAGAACTGAACTAGAACTGAACTAGAACTGAACTAGAACTGAACTAGAACTGAACTAGAACTGAACTAGAACTGAACTAGAACTGAACTAGAACTGAACTAGAGCTGAACTAAAACTGAACTAAAACTAAACTAGAACTGAACTAGAACTAGAACCGAACTGAACTAGAAACTGAACTAGTACTGAACTGAAATAGAACTGAATTAGTACTGAACTGAACTAGAACTGAATTAGTACTGAACTGAACTAGAACTGGACAAGAACTGAACTAGAACTAAACTAGGGATTACTCTGATGTATTGCATGGATGGATTAAGTGATCCTCACCTAGAACATTACAAAGTTAAATGATTCTTCAATATATTTGGATTAGTTTTGTACCGGTCCTATTCGTTTGAGGAGTACTCTTTGCACGAGGTAGAATCATTTTCGGATTATAAACCTTGTAGAAGATTTATGTAGTTTATTTTATACAATCACTCTGCATTACATTTTTTCATTGTCTGTAATTGTTTAGTACAAATAGGCTTTAACTTAGCATACTTTTAGGATTATATAAATTAATAACACAAATATTCTGTAGTGCTAATACATAATACTTCTAATACTTCTTTACTAAAATAACATTTTAAAAATTAATAAAATCAAAATAAACATACACAAATATTTCGAGCTAAACTTCTGCCAAAAATTTTCAGTTACGACCATGAACTTAACGCTAATATCATATTTCTAAAAAAACATAATTTAATTCTATCTGCTTTTATAAAAATTAAACAGATTTTAAAATTTTTTAAATCCTATAAAACATTTGTGTCTAAGTCCATTACAAGATGTTTATATCAAATTATACATATGTGAATATCGGTAATAAACAGTCGATAGAAAGTAGGTTTAAACATGACAATTCATTGAAAACAACAACATCTGCTCTATTAAACACAAATCATTGTCATTATTGGAACTTTAACAAATAAAATTGAAACAGAAGTATTGATCAAAATACAAATAAGAGGATTAAATAACACACAAATGTCAAACAATATCAAATTGAAATCCCTTACTGCCACTGGTGGCAAACAGATTCAGTTTAAGAGCACGTACCAAAAATGCGTACATTTGAGTTTTGCTACGAACATAAAGTTGCATTAGAAAACATGGATTTTGATTGTTTTGCAACTGAATATGATGGATATTATGATTGATTAATATTGGATTTTGTTTATACTATTTGCTACCACTAAGAAATGGTGATTTAAAAGAGTACAAGATTAAACGTTATTTTTTGAATTTTAAGTTATATTACAAAATGAATTTTGAATAATGCACTATGGGATATAAAAGCTAGAAGCAATTTTAATAAATATCAGAAATGGAATTTTTGTTAAAAAGTTTTACTTAAAAAGCTTTTCCTAAACAGCCACCATTTATTTAATTCCCTTAAGAATAAAAATATCTTTTTTTGTTGGAACTTAAATTCCATCCAAATTGAAAAATTGCTAACTTTGTTTTGCCAACCCTCGTACTTATAACAATAAATTAAAGATTTATTTGTCTTTATATACAAACATACATATATACATATGTAAAAATCTGTAAAAGTTAAGGGTGACTTTTACAGTTTTCTTCCTTTTCGTAGTCACACTCACACACCCAATACGAGTGAAAGTGAGTAGTGATTTTTTCGAATATCACCCTCTATAATACACATAATGCAATCGAAATAAAATAAAAAGCCTAAATTTTGAATGCAAATGCACTTTTGCCAAATGATGGGAAAACAAAAAAAAAATATCATTCAGAATGCAACCCTTATTATAATAACAACCACTAACTGCCAGCAAGGATATTACAGGCGCACAAATAACCCCCTAAAGGACAATATTACATTACAAAAATAAAGAAAATGTGAAAAAAAACAATCTGTAACATAATTATTATTATTGATTAGTGAATGAATTTTAAAACAAAAGTATAAAATGCATACTACAGGCCTTTTTTCAAACTTCAATTCTACAATTAATTCCAGTTTGAATAAAAGTTGTAAATAAGACTTGAACGTAACTAGAAATTAAACAGAAATAAAAGAAAATACTTCCATTAGAACAGAACTCAGCTCAGTTCTAGTTCAGTTGTAGTTCAGTTGTAGTTCAGTTCTAGTTCAGTTGTAGTTCAGTTGTAGTTCAGTTGTAGTTCAGTTGTAGTTCAGTTGTAGTTCAGTTGTAGTTCAGTTGTAGTTCAGTTGTAGTTCAGTTGTAGTTCAGTTGTAGTTCAGTTGTAGTTCAGTTCTAGTTCAGTTGTAGTTCAGTTGTAGTTCAGTTCTAGTTCAGTTCTAGTTCAGTTCTAGTTCAGTGTAGTTCAGTTGTAGTTCAGTTGTAGTTCTTGTAGTTCAGTTGTAGTTCAGTTGTAGTTCAGTTTGTAGTTCAGTTGTAGTTCAGTTGTAGTTCAGTTTCTAGTTCAGTTCTAGTTCAGTTCTAGTTCAGTTCTAGTTCAGTTCTAGTTCAGTTCTAGTTCAGTTCTAGTTCTAGTTCAGTTCTAGTTCAGTTCTAGTTCAGTTCTAGTTCAGTTCTAGTTCAGTTCTAGTTCAGTTCTAGTTCAGTTCTAGTTCAGTTCTAGTTCAGTTCTAGTTCAGTTCTAGTTCAGTTCTAGTTCAGTTCTAGTTCAGTTCTAGTTCAGTTCTAGTTCAGTTCTAGTTCAGTTCTAGTTCAGTTCTAGTTCAGTTCTAGTTCAGTTCTAGTTCAGTTCTAGTTCAGTTCTAGTTCAGTTCTAGTTCAGTTCTAGTTCAGTTCTAGTTCAGTTCTAGTTCAGTTCTAGTTCAGTTCTAGTTCAGTTCTAGTTCAGTTCTAGTTCAGTTCTTTTCAGTTCTAGTTCAGTTCTAGTTCAGTTCTAGTTCAGTTCTAGTTTCAGTTCTAGTCAGTTCTAGTTCAGTTTCTAGTTCAGTTCTAGTTCGTTCTAGTTCAGTTCTAGTTCAGTTCTAGTTCAGTTCTAGTTCAGTTCTAGTTCAGTTTCTAGTTCAGTTCTAGTTCAGTTCTAGTTCAGTTCTAGTTCAGTTCTAGTTCAGTTCTAGTTCAAGTTCTAGTTCAGTTCTAGTTCAGTTCTAGTTCAGTTCTAGTTCAGTTCTAGTTCAGTTCTAGTTCAGTTCTAGTTCAGTTATAGTTCAGTTCTAGTTCAGTTCTAGTTCAGTTTCTAGTTCATGTTCCTAGTTTCAGTTCTAGTTCAGTTCTAGTTCAAGTTCGTAGTTCAGTTCTAGTTCAGTTTCTAGTTCAGTTCTAGTTCATTCTAGTTCAGTTCTAGTTGAGTTCTTAGTTCAGTTCTAGTTTCCATTCTAGTTCAGGTCTAGTTCAGTTCTAGTTCAGTTCTAGTTCAGTTCTAGTTCAGTTCTAGTTCAGTTTCTAGTTCAGTTCTAGTTCAGTTTAGTTCAGTTCTAGTTCATTTCAGTTCAGTTCTAGTTCGTTCTAGTTTCATGTCTAGTTCGTTCTAGTTCAGTCTAGTTCAGTTCTAGTTCAGTTCTAGTTCAGTTCTAGTTCAGTTCTAGTTCAGTTCTAGTTCAGTTCTAGTTCAGTTCTAGTTCAGTTCTAGTTCAGTTTCAGTTCTAGTTCAGTTCTAGTTCAGTTCTAGTTCAGTTCTAGTTCAGTTCTAGTTCAGTTCTAGTTCAGTTCTAGTTCAGTTCTAGTTCAGTTCTAGTTCAGTTCTAGTTCAGTTCTAGTTCAGTTCTAGTTCAGTTCTAGTTCAGTTCTAGTTCAGTTCTAGTTCAGTTAGTTAGTTAGTTCAGTTCTCAGTTCTAGTTCAGTTCTAGTTCAGTTCTAGTTCAGTTCTAGTTCAGTTCTAGTTCAGTTCTAGTTCAGTTCTAGTTCAGTTCTAGTTCAGTTCTAGTTCAGTTCTAGTTCAGTTCTAGTTCAGTTCTAGTTCAGTTCTAGTTCAGTTCTAGTTCAGTTCTAGTTCAGTTCTAGTTCAGTTCTAGTTCAGTTCTAGTTCAGTTCTAGTTCAGTTCTAGTTCAGTTCTAGTTCAGTTCTAGTTCAGTTCTAGTTCAGTTCTAGTTCAGTTCTAGTTCAGTTCTAGTTCAGTTCTAGTTCAGTTCTAGTTCAGTTCTAGTTCAGTTCTAGTTCAGTTCTAGTTCAGTTCTAGTTCAGTTCTAGTTCAGTTCTAGTTCAGTTCTAGTTCAGTTCTAGTTCAGTTCTAGTTCAGTTCTAGTTCAGTTCTAGTTCAGTTCTAGTTCAGTTCTAGTTCAGTTCTAGTTCAGTTCTAGTTCAGTTCTAGTTCAGTTCTAGTTCAGTTCTAGTTCAGTTCTAGTTCAGTTCTAGTTCAGTTCTAGTTCAGTTCTAGTTCAGTTCTAGTTCAGCTCTAGTTCAGTTCTAGTTCAGTTCTAGTTCAGTTCTAGTTCAGTTCTAGTTCAGTTCTAGTTCAGTTCTAGTT
Organism: Lucilia sericata; assembly: GCF_015586225.1. Taxonomy (NCBI): domain Eukaryota; kingdom Metazoa; phylum Arthropoda; class Insecta; order Diptera; family Calliphoridae; genus Lucilia; species Lucilia sericata. The sequence continues at coordinate 17,589 of NW_023996488.1, read as the reverse complement.
CAGTTCTAGTTCAGTTCTAGTTCAGTTCTAGTTCAGTTCTAGTTCAGTTCTAGTTCAGTTCTAGTTCATTCTAGTTGAGCTCTAGTTCA
>NW_023996488.1:0-12500 GCF_015586225.1 Lucilia sericata | reverse complement strand
ATTGTGTCTTTTTTATTAAAAATCACCCTTTTCTAGACATAATATAGAAAATTTACTTTTTTTTTTAGAAAAATTTTCTTTCTTTTATAGAAATTTATAGATTTTTTTTCGAAAATTTCTTTAGTTATAGAATAAACTTTTAAATTTTTTTTCAGAATTCCTTTTTTAATAACATTTTTTCAAAAATTTCGTTTTTTTAAGATTTCAAAACTTTCTCATTTTTATAGAAAATTTTTAAAAACTACTTTCTTTTTTTATAGAAAATTTTCAACAATTTTCCATGTTATAGACATGTTTTTTGACAATTTCTACGTCTTTAAATTTTTTTAATAAAATTTTTCCAAAATTTCGTTTTTTATAAAAACTTTCTCATTTTTATAGAAAATTTTTGAAAACAACTTTCTTTTTTATAGAAAATTTTCAACAATTTCCCTCTTTTGAGAGATTTTTTCCAAAATTTCCCTATTTATAGATTGTTTTGAAATTTCCCTTCAAATAGAAATTATATTTCGAAAATTTCCCTTCAAATAGAAATCTTTTTGAAAATATCTCCTTTTTATTGAATATTCTCCAAAATTTCACTTTTTTTGAAAATTTCCTCTTTTATAAATATTTTTTTTATAAGTTTTTATAACTAAAACATTCTTTATAGAAAATTATTCGAAAATTTCCCTTTTTATAGATAATTTTTAAAAAATTTCCATTTTTATAGAACAATTTTCGAAAATTTGCATTTTTATAGAAAATTATTCGAAAATTTCCCTTTTTATAGAAATTTTTCCAAAAATTTCCATTTTTATAGAACAATTTTCGAAAATTTGCATTTTTATAGAAATATTTTTGAAAATTTGCATTTTTAAAGAAAAATTTTAAAAAATTTGAATTTTTTATATAAAATTTTTCCAAATTTTGCATTTTTTATAAATTTTTTTATCGAAATTTTCCATTTTTATAGAAAATTGTTCGAAAATTTCCACTTTATAGAAAATTTTTCGAAAAACTTCCATTTCGGATAGAAAATTTTTGTGAAAAATTCTGTTTTTATAGAAAATATCTCTATTTTCATAAAAATTTATATTTTTTACAGATTGTTATTTTTAATATGTATCTTTTAAAGAAAATTTTCAATATTTTTCAACAAATTCTAGCTTTTAAGTTTCGAAATGGTAATCTATAAAAAATAATTGCTCTACTCCTCACATTCCCAAATTATGCCAAAGAACAATCATAAAAATATTCTTAATTCTAAGCTTCACTACCCCAATTAATAAATAACAAATTTTCTCCACAATAAATCTACCCTGTTTAACAAATTTATTAACACCTAAACGGCAACTCTGCCGCAAACAAAATGTAATTGTTGTTAAAAAACCACCGAAAAAATCTATTGACGGGCGGGCGGATGTTTAAAGAAATTTTTATATTTTTTGTTTATATTTTTTATTACTCTCTTGTTTTAAGTTAAGTTTTTTTTTTTTCATTTCATTTCGTTTTGTTTATCATTTCAGTATGTCACTGGTGCTGAGTTGTTGTGTTTTTATATCTTCTAACGAGTAGAGTTTTTCTTGTCTTGTCATTTGTATTGTTTTTGTTTATTTATTTTGTTGTCGGTTGTAATTATCGATTAAGTTGAGGTTGTTCTTGTTATTGTTTATAGTGCGTTTATTATTATTTGTGTGTTTGTTTGTCATTATTAGAGGTGGGAGAATGAATGATATTTATCACTACATTTCACGCGTTCACATACATATGTCACAATTCTTTCTTTTTCTCGTTTTTTACTATAATTTTTTTTTTAAATACAATATTTTTTTCTTCATTACATGTGAAATTAATAACTGTACAACCCAAATTAATGTTTTATTTATCATGGCTGTACTTTTTCTGTTCTTTTCTTTTTTTAATAACTGTCTGAGTACAATTTTTTTGCTATTGCATTTTCCATTACCATTGGTATATTTATGTTGCATATGTATGTTTGTTTGTTTGTCTGTAGCTTTATTTATGAGTATGTCTGGTGGTCATTAGACAAAATCAATATGTAAACTAAAGTAATTTAATTCATTTTTGTGGGTCCGTGTGTTTCCTTATGCTCACTGACTGACTGCTTTCGAATGTTTTACAAGGTGTTTGTTGTTTGGGGTGAATGTTTGGGTGGGCCTGGTCTCGACACCGAACAGCTTTTCTTTTCTGTTTTGTTGAGAAATTTGTAATTAACCGGAAGTTTAAACGCTTCTTACAGCTGTTAAAACCAATAACAAATAAATAATTGGTTTACTATCTAACACTTGATTTTTATATTTTATAAAAGCAATTATTGAAATTAAGGGGAATTTGAAATATTCCGAAAATTCGCTTTTATAAAAAATTTTTCAAAAATTTCTTTAAACAAATTGAAACTTTTTACATAAACTTTTTTCAAAATTTTTTATAGAAAATTTTTTGAACGTTTGTCTTTTTGTAGAGATCTTTTTCGAAAATTTGTCTTTTTATAGAAAATTTTTCGAAAATTTCCATTTTTATAGAAAATCTTTGGAAAATTTCCATTTTTATAGAAAATTTTTCGAAAATTTCCATTTTTTATAGAAAATCTTTGGAAAATTTCCATTTATATAGAAAATTTTTCGAAAATTTCTATTTTTATAGAAAAATTTTCGAAAATTTATCTTTTTATAGAAAATTTTTCGAAAATTTCTATTTTTATAGAAAATTTTTCGAAAATTTCTATTTTTATATATAAAATTTTTTATAGAAAATTAGTCCGTAAAACAGAGAAATTTTCTATAAAAAATTAGTCTGTTAAGCTGGACTTTAGTCTGTTAAAGACTGTTATAGACTGGACTATAGTCTCGATTATAAACTGGACTATAGTCTCGACTATAAACTGGACTATAGTCTCGACTATAGACTGGACTATAGTCTCTACTATAGGCTGCACTATAGTCTCGTCTATAAACTGCACTACAGTCTCGACTATAGACTGGACTATAGTACCGACTATAGACTGGACTATAGTATCGACTATAGACTGGACTATAGTCTCGACTATAGACTGGACTATAGTCTCGACTATAGACTGGACTATAGTCTCGACTATAGACTGGACTATAGTCTCGACTATAGACTGGACTATAGTCTCGACTATAGACTGGACTATAGTCTCGACTATAGACTGGACTATAGTCTCGACTATAGACTGGACTATAGTCTCGACTGGACTATAGTCTCTACTATAGACCGGACGATGTCTCGACTATAGACAGGACTATGTCTCGACTATATACTGCACTATAATCTCGATAGACTGAACTATAGTCTCGACTAGAGACTGGACTATATACTGGACTATAGTTTTGAGTATAGACTGGACTACAGTTGTAGTATAGACTAGCCAATAGTCTCGACTATAGACTAGACAATATTTTCTATAGAAAATTTGTGTGTAAAACAGAGAGGAATTTTCTATAGAAAATTAGTGTGTAAAACAGAGAGAAATTTTCTATAGAAAATTAGTGTGTAAACAGAGAAATTTTCTATAGAAAATTAGTCTGTTAAGACAATCATTTTCTATAGGAAATGAATCTGAAATTTTTCTATTGAAATTAGTCTGAGACATAAATTTTTTAAAGAAAATTTGATTCTTAAATAGAGAAATTTTGTATAGAAAATTAGTCTGTAAAACAGAAATTTTCTATAGAAAATTAGTCTGTAAAATAAAGAAATTTTCTATAGAAAATTATTCTGTAAAAAATTCTCTTTTTATAGAAAATTTTCGAAAATGTTTTGATTAAGAATTTTTGAAAATTTTGTTTTAAATCCAAAATTCAAATTTTTTTCTCAAAATTTTCTTTGTATTTTTAAAAGATTTTCAAAAAACTGTCTTTTTATAGAAATTATCCAGAACAAATAAATTACCCATTACGGTTTCTACGGTCATTATTTGCACTACAATAAGTACAAATAACAAATGATTGTTAATTATTGAAACACACTTTTAAATCGTGCTAACTCGTATACAAGTCAATATTATAAATTGTCTAACATTAATTATTTCCAACATTAATGTTGAGAAAACATCCCTAAAATTTTCGATTTTTGTTTTGTAGTGATTAAAATAATCATGTTGGTTGCACCACCAACAACAATTTCAAAAAGCAAAATTTATTGGCAGCTGATTTTGTTAAATAATAAATTTCGTTTATTGAGAGAAAGAAAATCTTCTAGCGTCTAGTAAAGTGCCTGCAAACAAAAGTTTATACCAAGGGTAAATAGCAGCAAAAACAACAACAAAAACAAACTGTTAAGCCCCTTTGGAAAAAGGCTTGAAAAAAAAACAACACGTGACTTTTGCCAATTCTACGGATATTGATGGATGGATATTGTATAAACTCATACTTGTTATTAACTGGTTATTAAAGGAATAAATTTGTAGTGTGAGAATTTTTCAAAACATTGGGAAAATTTTACACTGTGTAAAAATTGTTTGTTTTCATAACAATTAAAAAGTTTCATTGAACTTTTGCAGTCGAATTTTTAATTGGCAGTTAATTACAAAATATTTGTTATTAAAATAAAACAGGAAAAAGGCCAAATGGAAAGGAAACTAACATGGAACTAGTTATTTAACTAATAATAAAATTGGTTCTCCTATGGATCCCTAAAAAATAAACTTAAAATACTTCTCTTTAAATTCTATTAATATTGATTATTTTATCCTTAGAAACACAATATTATGAAGTATTATACTCCTACACATGCAAGTGCATTGCAAAAGAATATGTTTTTTTACCACAACTCTTATGTTGCACATACATACATACATACATACATACATGCATACAACTGTATGAATAAATAATGTCTTTTTTCTTCAAAACGTTGCAAGCACGTACACAAACTCGTTATTATCGATTATCACCCACAGACATCAATGATTCGTATCTCTGTTTAAATGGATTAGTATCTGGTCACTCCATATGTCAATATTTAAATATGCATTATTATGATGAAACTCCCCAAAAAACAAACAATTGCACTATTTTCTTGGGAGTTTAAAAGAAATGAGTAATGGTTTGTGGAGGGATAAAAGTACATGCTAAATTTAGTACTTTAATTCTCATTTCCTAAATAATTTCCTCAATTTTGAAAACGAATTGGTACAGCAAAATAAAAACTCATCACTGATTTAAATTATATTCCAAGCTCTCTTTTGTTTTGCTTTCATTCTCTTGGATTATTTTATTTTCCAGTTTAATTGGTGTTGCTAAATTGTTGTTGGTATTATTCCGCAAATATCAACATCAACGTACTATACTTAACAGAACATACTTCTATAGAAAACTGGACTCTTAAATAAAGAAATTTTCTATAGAAAACTAGTCTCTGAAATAGAAAAATGTTCTATATAAAACTAGTCTCTGAAACAGCGATAGTTTCTATAGACAACTAGTCTCTGAAACAGAGAAATTTTCAATAGAAAACTAGTCTCTTAAACAGAGAAATTAGTCTTTGAAACAGAGAAATTTTCTATAGAAAAATAGTCTCTTAAACAGAGAAATTTTCTATACAAAAGTAGTCTCCTAAACAGAGAAAATTTGCCTCTGGAATTTTCTATAGAAAGCTAGTCTCTTAAACAGAGAAATTTCTATAGAAAACTAGTTTTTGAAACAGAGAAATTTTCTGTAGAAAATAGTCTCCAAACTAAAATTAAATTTCTGTTATAATCCAGTATATAGTCAAGATTATAGTTATTCGGTACTATAGTCCAGAAAATAGTCGAGACGATAGTCGATATTATAGTACAGTCTATAGTCGAGACTATAGTCCAGTCTTTAGTGCAGTCTTTAATCAAGAATATAGTCCATTATACAGTCAAGACTATAGTATGTAGTCGAGACTATAGTCCAGTAGTCTATAGACGACACTATAGTACAGTCTATAGTCGATACTACAATCTGGTCTATAGTCGAGACTATTGGCTAGTCTATAATCGAGGCTATAGTTCAGTCTGTCTATAATCGAGATTATAGTGCAGTATATAGTCGAGACTATAGAACAGTCTATAGTCGAGACTATAGTGCAGTCTATAGTCGAAACTATAGTCCAGTCTATAGTCGAGACTATTGTCGAAACTATTGTTCAGCCAATAGTCGAGACTATGTGCAATCTATAGTCGAGACTATAGTGTAATCTATAGTCGAGACTATAGTGCAATCTATATCCAGTCTATAGTCGAGACTATAGTCCAGTCTATAGTCGAAACCACAGTCCGGTTTATAGTCGAGACTATTGGCTAGTCTATAATCGAGGCTATAGTCCAGTCTATGGTCGAGACTATTATCGAGACTATTGTCGAGAGTATAGTCCAGTCTAATGTCCAGACTTTAGTCTAGTCTATAGTCGAGACTATTGGCTAGTCTATAGTCGAGGCTATAGTCCAGTCTCTAGTCGAGACTATAGTCCAGTCTCTAGTCGAGACTATAGTTCAGTCTATAATCGAGATTATAGTCCAGACTATAGGCCAGTCTATAGTGGAGACTATAGTCCAGTCTATAGTGGAGACTATAGTCCAGTCTATAGTGGAGACATAGTGTAGACTTTTGTCGAGACTATAGTGCAGTCTATAGTCGAGACTATAGTGCAGACTATAGTCCAGTCTATTGTGGAGACTATAGTCCAGCCTATAGTCTAGACTATAGTACAGTCTATAGTCCAATCTATAGTCGAGACTACAGTGCAGACTATAGTCGAGTCCATAGTCGAGACTATAGTCCAGTCTATAGTCGACACTATAGTCCAGTCTATAGTCGAGACTATAGTCCAGTCTATAGTGGAGACTATAGACCAGACTATAGTGCAGACTATAGTCCAGTCTATAGTGGAGACTATAGTCCAGTCTATAGTGGAGACTATAGTCCAGTCTATAGTGCAAACTATAGTTCAGTCTATAGTGGAGACTATAGTGCCGACTATAGTCGAGACTATAGTGTAGATTTTTGTCGAGACTATAGTGCAGTCTATAGTTGAGACTATAGTGCAGTCTATAGTCAAGACTATATTCTATTATATAGTTTACACTGCAGCCTAATCTTTAGTCTAGACTATATATAGTATATTAGTCTAACTTCCTTAAAATTACGATTTTTTGGCGAAAATTCGCACTCAATTGACAACACTTGTAGACAAGTTTAAGCATAAAACATACAAGTTTTTCGCATAAACGGGTGTGAGTGCAGCGGCAGCATATCGAGTACAAGTTTATTATTCTCTCATTTTTCGCAAAGTTATTGTACGAGTAACGGACGACTACATTCGTTGTAAAGTCGTGGCCGGCAAAAGTGTTGTATATCGGGATTTAATCACAATTATTATTACTCAGTTAATGTTAAATTAAAAGAAATATAAAAACAAATTTTGTTTAAAAATTAAACAAAAAGTAGAGATAATAAAAACAAGTTTGAGATTGAGAAAAAATATAAATAAAATAAAAAAATATTTTAATAAAAATAAAACAAAAGTTATAAAAAGAAAACATGAATTGAAGTGTATAAGAGTATTTGGTATAAAGTTATTAAAATACCGTTAATTCAACAAAATACATTTAAAAAAACTAAACCTTTGGGATACGAACGACTACAATTGAATTTGTACGTTTTATTGCAGAAAAAGGAGTGTAAGTACCTCTTTACTGACAACATTAGATTTTCAACGGGTGTGGTTTTTGATTTATAACAAACAAAACAACAAAAAAAAACTGAAATAATACAAAAGTATTAAATTTATAGTTTGGAGATTTTTTATTATGTAGCAAAACTTTAATAAACCACTTAGTAGGTTATAAGGATGACGAAAAAGATGCTTAACATATATTTTCTAAAAACACCCCCAAAACTATTTCGAACAATTGATTTTTTCAATCCTTAATCCTTAAAATGTTGAAAACATGTGTATATCTGTATATCTGTCTATAAATAACAATAAAATGCGCTCATAGGATTTAAATTTGTCATTACATTTATCAAAACACATATAAAAAATGAAAAAAACAGTAAAACTATCACTAACTGAACAATAAAGGGATCAACCCTCTTGGTCCACTTTATTTATGTATGTTCGCTTTCTTATTTGTTCTTTTTATGGATATTTGTAGTACAAATGTCTGTCTGTCTGTTTGTTGTTTTGCAATTATTTAGTATGTATTCCATTTGTTAGTTCCTTTAGTCGTCCGTTTCTTTCTGCTTGATGTGACGACGATGACTCCCTTTTTTTTTTGATTTAGATACAAGAAGAAAGAAATTCAACTACTGCAATAACTTTATTTTTTTTCTTTTTATTGCTCTTTTTTATTTTTTCCTTAATATACTGGTACTTTTTTTATTCATTCAGTTTTATTGTGTTTGGGGGTTGTAATTGTTTTCACTAAAAGATGTTGTCATTGTATACTTGTGGGACAATCATACAATTACCATAAAGTAAAGGAAAGCAATCAGTTGGAGAACAAATATGTAAATTGCATCAAAAGAAAATTAAGTTTTCGAAATAGTCATAATCATTTACAAATGGGAATTTAAACGGTAACATTGTTTAGGATTCAATTAGTCAAGATGTAGAGTTTATGACTGTAGCAGTTGAATCAAAGGAACGATGCACTCATACAATCCATAGTGGAGCCTGTAGTTCAATCTATATTCACGGTTATAAAGTAAGGAAGTCTTTAGTCGAGACTATAAACCAATATACGATTTACTCTATAATTCAGTGGAGTAGAGCCCAGAGTCCAGTCTATTGTTGAGACTATAGTCCTTTCGATAGTCGACACTTTCAGTTCTAGTTTAGTTCTAGTTCAGTTTTAGTTCAGTTCTAGTTCAGTTTTAGTTCAGTTCTAGTTTTGTTCTAGTTCAGTTCTAGTTCAGTTCTGGTTCAGTTCTAGTTCAGTTCTAGTTCAGTTTCTAGTTCAGTTTCTAGTTCCGTTCTAGTTCAGTTCTAGTTCAGTTCTAGTTCAGTTCTAGTTCAGTTCTAGTTCAGTTCTAGTTCAGTTCTAGTTCAGTTCTAGTTCAGTTCTAGTTCAGTTCTAGTTCAGTTCTAGTTCAGTTCTAGTTCAGTTCTAGTTCAGTTCTAGTTCAGTTCTAGTTCAGTTCTAGTTCAGTTCTAGTTCAGTTCTAGTTCAGTTCTAGTTCAGTTCTAGTTCGTTCTAGTTCAGTTCTAGTTCAGTTCTAGTTCAGTTCTAGTTCAGTTCTAGTTCAGTTCTAGTTCAGTTCTAGTTCAGTTCTAGTTCAGTTCTAGTTCAGTTCTAGTTCAGTTCTAGTTCAGTTCTAGTTCAGTTCTAGTTCAGTTCTAGTTCAGATCTAGTTCAGTTCTAGTTCAGTTCTAGTTTAGTTCTAGTTTAGTTCTAGTTCAGTTCTAGTTCAATTCTAGTTCAGTTCTAGTTCAGTTCTAGTTCAGTTCTAGTTCAGTTCTAGTTCAGTTCTAGTTCAGTTCAGTTCAGTTCTAGTTCAGTTAGTTCAGTTCTAGTTCAGTTCTAGTTCAGTTCTAGTTCAGTTCTAGTTCAGTTCTAGTTCAGTTCTAGTTCAGTTCTAGTTCAGTTCTAGTTCAGTTCTAGTTCAGTTTCTAGTTCAGTTCTAGTTCAGTTCTAGTTCAGTTCTAGTTCAGTTCTAGTTCAGTTCTAGTTTCAGTTCTAGTTCAGTTCTAGTTCAGTTCTAGTTCAGTTCTAGTTCAGTTCTAGTTCAGTTCTAGTTCAGTTCTAGTTCAGTTCTAGTTCAGTCTAGTTCAGTTCTAGTTCAGTTCTAGTTCAGTTCTAGTTCAGTTCTAGTTCAGTTCTAGTTCAGTTTAGTTCAGTTCTAGTTCAGTTCTAGTCAGTTCTAGTTCATTTCTGTATGAACTTTAAGAGAAACGAGAACCAATGGCGATCTTTTTTCAAATTGCAATAAACTGTTCTTTTGAAACCACCCTGATACACATATAGATAAGGCATAATGTTTCAACGAATACCCCCTAATACTACTGCAACAAAACTACTGTAAACTGCATTCAAAAAACTTCACTTGAATATTTTCAGTGGCTTAATTCTAGTACAAAACTGCTTAATACATGACCGTCTGCAATACTTTATAGTCCGTCTTCGAATAGCATTTATTATGATTAACAAGACAAAATAAATAATAAAAAATATAAAAAAACATGTTCTATTAATTGCAACATTTACAAGATAAGAACTTTAAAACTGTGTCATACTGAGACACACATAAAAAACATCGACAAAAAAACTAATTCTAATTCCTAAGAAAACAGAACAACAAATGAATAGTTAGACTGAAAGACAGACAGACGGATGGATGGACAGACAACCACGAAATAGTTGTAGAATTATTTCATTTCTTCACTTCACTTTTCATTTTATTGTTTGAATTCTTCTGGTCTTTATTTAATTGTTGTAAATTCTTTAGAAATTACAATGGTCGTTTTAATTAATGTTAAAGTTGAAATTTATTTTCTTTTTACAAAGTTTTTTTGTTTGGTTGTGTTTTTATTGTTGTTGGCTGGATTACAATTTATTTTTTATGTTGTGTTTTATGGTTAGAATCTGTTTGTCCATTGACCCCTTTTTTTATTTTTGTTGCAGGAAACAATTGTTTAAAAACAAAATAAGTTGGTTGGTTTATTATATGTTTGTTTGTTATTACCATTTTATTGTATTTTTAGTTTTAGTTTTAAATGTTACTTTTGTTGTATCATCACACTTGCAGAGTACTCAACAAAGTACTGAACAAAACATAAGCAACTAATAATGGGAAAATAATAGTTAAAATTTTGCTTAATTTTGGATATTGTTAACAATTTAATGATTCACTTTGCTTTGTAGCTTATGTTGTGCTCAACACTGTACTTATGTTTATACATTCGTAAGTGCATTTGTGTACAGTGCATGTATGTTCGCCTGTATGTACATCCGTTATAGTTTTTAAAATGATTATTTTTTTTCACATTTCAACTTCATTCAGCTCGTATATCAAATGCACTCAGGCATGTCTTACAAAATGTTGCAGTTTTTTTTTCTCATTTTATTATTATTTTTTATTCATATGTGTGAGTAAAGTTTGTTTTAAAAAAAACATACTTTATTATTGTAGTTAGTTTTTTAATTGTTTTTTGTGTAGATTGTTACAAAAAAAAAAAAAAAAAAAAACATCACACAACGCATTTACTATTGTTCTTTTTTAACAACAATCATAGAGAATAGACAGATAAATCACTGCGTCAGTCCCGTCAGTATTCGTCACTGTGACAGTGATTGTTCATTATTTCGGTTCTTTATTTCTTTTTCAGATTCTTTGTTACATTTTCAATTGGTCTGCTTTCTTTCTATTCATATTATTTTACATTATCTATTGTTTTTTTTTTTGTTTCTAATCAATGATTTTTAATACTTTTAAATATCATTATTAAAGTAAAAAAAATAGATTATCTAACGACTACATATTAGGACGGGTTCACATTTCTACTGAGAAAAAAACGAACCTCAAAGTGCCATTACTCTTTCAATTATTCGATTTTTTATTCAAACCCATGATAATCCGTTCTAGTTCATTTGTAGTTCAGTTCAAGTTCAGTTCTAGTTCAGTTCTAGTTCAGTTCTAGTGCAGTTCTAGTTCAGTTCTAGTTCAGTTCTAGTTCAGTTCTAGTTCAGTTCGAGTTCAGTTCTAGTTCAGTTCTAGTTCAGTTCTAGTTCAGTTCTAGTTCAGTTCTAGTTCAGTTCTAGTTCAGATCTAGTTCAGTTCTAGTTCAGTTCTAGTTCAGTTCTAGTTCAGATCTAGTTCAGTTCTAGTTCAGTTCTAGTTCAGTTCTAGTTCAGTTCTAGTTCAGTTCTACTTCAGTTCTAGTTCAGTTCTAGTTCAGTTCTAGTTCAGTTCTAGTTCAGTTCTAGTTCAGTTCTAGTTCAGTTCTAGTTCAGTTCTAGTTCAGTTCTAGTTCAGTTCTAGTTCAGTTCTAGTTCAGTTCTAGTTCAGTTCTAGTTCAGTTCTAGTTCAGTTCTAGTTCAGTTCTAGTTCAGTTCTAGTTCAGTTCTAGTTCAGTTCTAGTTCAGTTCTAGTTCAGTTCTAGTTCAGTTCTAGTTCAGTTCTAGTTCAGTTCTAGTTCAGTTCTAGTTCAGTTCTAGTTCAGTTCTAGTTCAGTTCTAGTTCAGTTCTAGTTCAGTTCTAGTTCAGTTCTAGTTCAGTTATAGTTCAGTTCTAGTTCAGTTCTAGTTCAGTTCTAGTTCAGTTCTAGTTCAGTTCTAGTTCAGTTCTAGTTCAGTTCTAGTTCAGTTCTAGTTCAGTTCCAGTTCAGTTCCAGTTCAGTTCCAGTTCAGTTCTAGTTCAGTTCTAGTTCAGTTCTAGTTCAGTTCTAGTTCAGTTATAGTTCAGTTCTACTTCAGTTCTAGTTCAGTTCTAGTTCAGTTCTAATTCAGTTCTAGTTCAGTTCAGTTATGTTTCCTTCAGTTCCAGTTAATACATTTCTCACTACAA
>NW_023996487.1:0-35000 GCF_015586225.1 Lucilia sericata | reverse complement strand
GCTGCTGGCCGATGATGAGCAGCCAGGCGCACATACTAGACATGTCTGAATACAAACAATGACAATAATAAAACATTTTGTGATGACAGGCCATGTTTGTCATTGAGTTTATCTTTCCTTTTTCCACTTAGTTTTTAGATGGCCAATTATGTGATTATTGGATTAAAGTGTAAAGTGTTAAACAAGGGGAAGTTACAACAAGGGTAGAAGGAAGTAGAGAATTTGATGTTAGAGACGCTACAATAAGGGTGCAGATGCTAGTTTAACATCAAAGCAATTTGGGTTAAATTATATTTGTCAGTTGTTTTAATATTTAAGGGTAATTAAAACTATATCAGATTCTTTTTTTTTTAAATACTGATTCAAGATTTGTAATCTGTGATGTGAAATAATGACAGCCAATAGATGGTTGCAATGAAAATTATTAGTGAACTTATAAAATGCTAAATTTAATATGTTAAAGTATGTGGATTTAAAAAGGATTTGTTATATGCTAAATGTCTTACATGAATACGGGACTACAGTCATAATTCCACAATCGGATGCTGTTTAAAAAACACATTCTAGTAAGATCTTACCTTAGACTACTTCTATGTAATCCAGGTGATATGTAATAGTCATTGAAAAGTATGTTGTAAGGTAAGTAATTAAAATTTAAAGCAACTACCGAGTTTTTTTGCAGGGCATATCCATATGTTTAGGAATTTAAATTCCTATAAATGGAACTATATTATATTGAATATTTAAGAATAATAAACTACATGTTTAATAACAAAATAACCAAATTATAATGTTGTATCAGATTATTAGTTTATAATAGATATTCAAAATTCGTACCATACCATTATCTCTGGTATAAAAATTAACCCAAAAGCGAGAAAATAAAATATTGTTAAATTGAATTATAAATTTATTTATTATTTATTTCCAGTAACATAATTTTTGGATAATAAGTTATAAATATCTCACACAAAAGGAAATCTGTGTTACTACCGTATGTAAAGCTTGATTAGATGCTACTCTTCTTTGCGGCCCGAAATTGCGCCCCTTTTCTGATACCATTTCATTTGTGTCAATTTCTAAATCTGCGGCCTTCCAAATAATTCAGTCAAAGCATCTCTATTTTGGACTGACTAGACTATAGACTAGAATTTAGAGTATACCATAGACTAGACTATAGACTAGGACTATAGACTAGACTATATTCTAGACTATAGACTAGACTATAGACTAGGCTATAGACTAGACTATAGACTGACCATAGACTAGACTATAGACTAGACTGACATAGACTTGACTAGGACTAGACTTAGACTAGACTATAGACTGACTAGACTAGACTATAGACTAGGACTATAGACTAGACTATAGACTAGATAGACTAGACTATAGCTAGACTATAGACTAGACTATAGACTAGACTATAGACTACATAGACTAGACTATAGACTAGACTATAGACTAGACTATAGACTAGACTATAGCTAGACTATAGACTAGACTATAGACTAGACTAACTAGACTAGACTATAGACTACACTATAGGCTAGACTATAGACTAGACTATAGAATAGACTATAGACTAGACTATAGACTAGACTATAGACTAGACTATAGACTAGACTATAGACTAGACTATAGACTAGACTATAGACTAGACTATAGACTAGACTATAGACTAGACCATAGACTACACTATAGACTACACTATAGACTACACTATAGACTAGACTATAGACTAGACTATAGACTAGACTATAGACTAGACTATAGACTAGACTATAGACTAGGCTATAGACTAGACTATAGACTAGACTATAGACTAGACTATAGACTAGACTATAGACTAGACTATAGACTAGACTATAGACTAGACTATAGACTAGACTATAGACTAGACTATAGACTAGACTATAGACTAGACTATAGACTACACTATAGACTACACTATAGACTAGACTATAGAATAGACTATAGACTAGACTATAGACTAGACTATAGACTAGACTATAGACTAGACTATAGACTAGACTATAGACTAGACTATAGACTAGACTATAGACTAGACTATAGACTAGATTAGACTATAGACTAGATAAGACTAGACTATAGACTATACTATAGACTAGACTATAGACTAGACTATAGACTAGACTATAGACTAGACTAGACTAGACTAGACTAGAATAGATAGACTATAGACTAGACTATAGACTAGACTATAGACTAGACTATAGACTAGACTATAGACTAGACTATAGACTAGACTATAGACTAGACTATAGACTAGACTATAGACTAGACTATAGACTAGACTATAGACTAGACTATAGACTAGACTATAGACTAGACTATAGACTAGACTATAGACTAGACTATAGACTAGACTATAGGATAGATATAGACTAGACTATAGACTAGACTATAGACTAGACTATAGACTAGACTTAGACTAGACTATAGACTAGACTATAGACTAGACTATAGACTAGACTATAGACTAGACTATAGACTAGACTATAGACTAGACTATAGACTAGACTATAGACTAGACTATAGATAGCTATAGGACTAGGACTATAGACTAGACTATAGACTAGACTATAGACTAGACTATAGACTAGACTATAGACTAGACTATAGACTAGACATAGACTAGACTATAGACTAGACTATAGACTAGACTATAGACTAGACTATAGACTAGACTAAGACTAGACTATAGACTAGACTATAGACTAGACTATAGACTAGACTATAGACTAGACTATAGACTAGACTATAGACTAGACTATAGACTAGACTATAGACTAGACTATAGACTAGACTATAGACTAGACTATAGACTAGACTATAGACTATAGACTAGACTATAGACTAGACTATAGACTAGACTATAGACTAGACTATAGATAGACTATAGACGACTATAGACTAGACTATAGACTAGACTATAGACTAGACTATAGACTAGACTATAGACTAGACTATAGACTAGACTATAGACTAGACTATAGACTAGACTACAGACTAGACTATAGACTAGACTATAGACTAGACTATAGATTACACTATAGAAATTATTTATATTTCGAGTGCTTATTGTAAATTTTGCCTCTACCTAAAGCCCTTTCAAGGGTTAAACAATCAACACAATCAATTTTAAAACTCTAACCCCCAAAATACTTACATACATATAACATACATGCACCAAACAGCAATCGATGCAAATTATCCAAGTCTCTGTAGGATGCAGCAGTTAAACTCAACTTCATTAAAATCCCAAAAACTATAATTTCCCATGTACGAATATATAAGTTGAGTAGAGTGGTAAATATTTACTAAAGTATGCCTTGTGGGCCTAAATTTAAATACAAATATGTATGTATAAGCACAGAAAAAAATTTATAAATATATTTTGTATATTATTACATGCATGTTGACTGCATTTATAATTAGATAAAATTTGTCGAACTTCTACTCTGTGGAGCATGTTTAATATCTAAATGAAAATAAATTTTCATTTATGTTTCATATAAAGTTTTCCCCTTCCCGGAGCGTATAAATATAATGACTGCAATGAATGGAGAAATTTTATAAGCGACTAAGAGGGGAGGAGTCTATTAAATATAATTATTTTATTTGTAGTTACAAGTCATGTGTATATATGAATATTAAAATAATTTATTTAATAACTAACAAACAAAAAACATACATATAGACATATTTAATTATGAAACTATAAATTTTTTCGTAGAATATATACGTATTTTAATAACGAAGTAAGTAAGTACATACATTCATATGTATATGTATATGTATATTTATTTAATAACGTCGACACATGTTGTTGTGTAAAATTTGATTAAATTGAGGAAAAATAATTGAAATTAAAACTTGTAAGAAAGTTTATTCGGGCATGACTGAGGGTTACATACTGTAAGGTGTAACTCAACTCGAAATTCGCTATGTTCCATTGTGATTCCATTCATCAAGACTCTAAAATAGACTATATTACAATAGAATGACAGAAACAAGAAATTAAGAGAGAGGGAGAGGAATAAAACAAGACTGTATCCAAAGAAACTGAATTATTTCGATTCATATCCTAAAAAGGAAGTATCTCTTTATAGCTATTCCAAAATCTATCTTACATCCGCCAGTAAATACTGCATACCGCTAGCCCTTGCTAAGTCCGTTGATTGATTCCATCTTCATTGATATTGTTGAAAATGAGCAATATCGGTCAACCGATAAAACTTATTTTGTTCTGTGCTGATGTTTGTTACGCATTTTCACCTTAAAGAATACTAATCGGCTCAGAATCATTGTCGATTAAGCCATGTCCGTTCGTCCGTCTGTCCATGTAAATGTTGTAATCAAACTGCAGGTCGCAATTTTGAAGATAATTCTATAATATTTGATATACATATTAGTATTGAACAAAGGACAAACCCTGTTGATTTTGATCCCATACCACCTGTCCTCTTAAATTGTACTCTGGATCCAACAGCTATGCCAGATATACTAATATCTATCCAAAATTAGTCACAACTACATTTTATATAAGCAATAGCTTATCCAGTGTGCTTCGCTACACTAAAATATATTCCCATATACATTTTTTAGCTGTTATACTTATATTCCCAGATTTACGACTTTTAGTATTTATATGGCAAGAGCCATGCCCACTCTTTCTAGTCAACTTATTCTTAAATCAAATGTTCATGTTGATTCTAATGCAACTTGTGCCACAGTTGAGATCTCCTATCTGTTGTAGTTCTATCTCTAATAGATTCTCAGATTGGGGGTGTCACGCCCCCTATTGCTAATCCGCCAATTTATTACACTAATGTTTACATAGATGTCAAAATTGTTCTTGCAAACGTTGAAGCTAATCTGCCAACATATTAAGTGCGTCTCAAAAAAATTGAGGACTCAAAGGTATATACATATTTTCCCAAAAATACTACACAATATTTTCTCTAAATATGAAGTGTCACGCCCACTGCTCCCACTCTAGCCATTTTGCCCACAGGTGTTCATATGGATGTCAAAGTTGTCCATACAAAATTATAGGTCTTACTATACTTACTATGTATGTGGGCGTCGCTCTTCACCTACTTGAAATATTAAAATAAAAAGTAGCCTATAGTTCCTTGCAGAAATATACAAAAACACTGTGAAAATTCGTCCAACCGTTTAGGAGTCTATAGACTTCAAACAAACGAAGACACAAACAAGAAAATGTCGGAAATGAACGTTACATGGCCGAAAGCTGATCACCAACATAGTTAGTTAGTTAGGTAGGTAGGTAGTTAGTTAGTTAGTTAGTTAGTTAGTTAGTTAGTTAGTTAGTTAGTTAGTTAGTTAGTAGTTAGTTCGTTAGTTAGTTAGTTAGTTAGTTAGTTAGTTAGTTAGTTAGTTAGTTAGTTAGTAGTTAGTTAGTTAGTTAGTTAGTTAGTTAGTTAGTTAGTTAGTTAGTTAGTTAGTTAGTTAGTTAGTTAGTTAGTTAGTTAGTTAGTTAGTTAGTTAGTTAGTTAGTTAGTTAGTTAGTTAGTTAGTTAGTTAGTTAGTTAGTTAGTTAGTTAGTTAGTAGTTAGTTAGTTAGTTAGTTAGTTAGTTAGTTAGTTAGTTAGTTAGTTAGTTAGTTAGTAGTTAGTTAGTAGTTAGTTAGTTAGTTAGTTAGTTAGTAGTTAGTTAGTTAGTTAGTTAGTTAGTTAGTTAGTTAGTTAGTTAGTTAGTTAGTAGTTAGTTAGTTAGTTAGTTAGTTAGTTAGTTAGTTAGTTAGTTAGTTAGTTAGTAGTTAGTTAGTTAGTTAGTTAGTTAGTTAGTTAGTTAGTTAGTTAGTTAGTTAGTTAGTTAGTTAGTTAGTTAGTTAGTTAGTTAGTTAGTTAGTTAGTTAGTAGTTAGTTAGTAGTTAGTTAGTTAGTTAGTTAGTTAGTTAGTTAGTTAGTTAGTTAGTTAGTTAGTTAGTTAGTTAGTTAGTTAGTTAGTTAGTTAGTTAGTTAGTTAGTTAGTTAGTTAGTTAGTTAGTTAGTTAGTAGTTAGTTAGTTAGTTAGTTAGTTAGTTAGTTAGTTAGTTAGTTAGTTAGTTAGTTAGTTAGTTAGTTAGTTAGTTAGTTAGTTAGTAGTTAGTAGTTAGTTAGTAGTTAGTTAGTTAGTTAGTTAGTTAGTTAGTAGTTAGTTAGTTAGTTAGTTAGTTAGTTAGTTAGTTAGTTAGTTAGTTAGTTAGTTAGTAGTTAGTTAGTTAGTTAGTTAGTTAGTTAGTTAGTTAGTAGTTAGTTAGTTAGTTAGTTAGTTAGTTAGTTAGTTAGTTAGTTAGTTAGTTAGTTAGTTAGTTAGTTAGTTAGTTAGTTAGTTAGTTAGTTAGTTAGTTAGTTAGTTAGTTAGTTAGTTAGTTAGTTAGTAGTTAGTTAGTTAGTTAGTTAGTTAGTTAGTTAGTTAGTTAGTTAGTAGTTAGTTAGTTAGTTAGTTAGTTAGTTAGTTAGTTAGTTAGTTAGTTAGTTAGTTAGTTAGTTAGTTAGTTAGTTAGTTAGTTAGTTAGTTAGTTAGTTAGTTAGTTAGTTAGTTAGTTAGTTAGTTAGTTAGTTAGTTAGTTAGTAGTTAGTTAGTTAGTTAGTTAGTTAGTTAGTTAGTTAGTTAGTTAGTTAGTTAGTTAGTTAGTTAGTTAGTTAGTTAGTAGTAGTTAGTTAGTTAGTTAGTTAGTTAGTTAGTAGTTAGTTAGTAGTTAGTTAGTTAGTTAGTTAGTTAGTTAGTTCAGTTCAGTTCAGTTCAGTTCCGTTCCGTACTTCCACTTCTCTTTTACTTTAATCCTGAGAAAAGTTGTGACTTGCCCATCACTGACTTCATCGTTTAATGCGACGTAAACTTCCCAACTTTTGGGCTCCCTTAATTCAAATTAAGTTTGTTAATTATGCGACATGTTTTCTCTGTTAAAATATTTAATTACAATTCCCTTTATGATAATTCTTTCATTTTAATAACAATTCTTGTGTTTTAAACGTTCTATGTCTGTTCTCCGAGTGTCTGTCTGCCTGTCTTTTTGTCTGCTTAATACATACTAAGTTACTTTATGATAATTTAAAGATTGTTTCGTTTTAGTTAATTTGTGTGTTTTGTTGGTTGTAAACATTAATGTTAGTTTAATTGTTTATTACAATTCCCCCCAATGGCGCCCATTTGTTAATAGTAAATCATTACATTTTTATGGTTTTATACTTTTCATATTCATGAGGATTTCCTTGAAGAAAATTATGAATTTTATTTTTTATGAACAAAAAATTATTATGCACTAAATGTTGTTGAAATTACTTGTAAATACGGTTTATTAGGAAATATTTTTAATATAATGATTTTTTTTTTGTTAAATATTTTGGGGTTTTGATCTTATGAATATTAAATAGTATTTCTTTGTTATTTTTTTTTTTTTTCAATAAACATTTCAGTTATAAAATACCTAAATTACAAGTTGTAAATGTTTAATGAGAAGTCTGTGTCCCAATGGAGGAAAAATTTTGCTGAATGTGTTGCTTAGTGTCTGGGTGTGTTAAATTTTTATGTTTGGAACGAGACACAAGGAGACATTAATAATAAAACCAGTCATAACGAGTGTCATAATCAAAATAATGTTTAGTCGTTTTTGAAATATTAATTATTAAAAGGAATAAATAGGTAAAGGGTTTTATTTATTATGATTTGAGGCGTTAGTTTATTAGAAATTCTGTAGTCTAGTCAAGTTTTGCTGACTTGTTGAATGTTGTGTCAGTGAAGGCGTGAGTAAACACTTAAGAATAATTCATGGAATTGAAATTTTGATTAGACACACGTAGTTATTTATTTAGCTGATCACTTGTAAATAGTTGGTTTTAGATACTCCAAGAAGTAATTAAAGAACATTTCATGGAAAAGAAGTTGTGATTAGAGTTGACGTGGATCGATTAAAGATATTCATTCAGAAGAATCGTAGGTGCTTCAGAGGCCAACTTTATGCAAATGTTAATTTTAACTATCACACAAACTATACGCTGAAACGACTAAAAACAGAACATCCATATAAGAGGCCAAGTCTACGAGCTATTTAGACAGCTGCTAGTTTTAAAACATACATGAAAATAATTATCTCCAACTTCCTTAAGATTTCATATATTCTAAAAACTTAATTTCGGAACACCCACATTAAACTTAACTACCATTAACTAAAATATCAATTAACTGCAACTAATCTCAAATATTTACACAACCGACAACAAAGAGCCATATAAAACCCATAAAATAATTTCTTCCATACAAACCCCAACTTGCAGCAGGAAATCTGGCGCTACACGTTCGTCTAGCAAAGACACGAGTCTCACTCAAATACAAAATCCATTCTTTACTTTTAAACCTCTTATTAAACTATGCTTTAAACGTAACAATAGGCCAATATAAATTTTCAAAAATTGTTTAAAAAAAACACAATCATAATTTTTATGACTTTTTATGTGTAATTACGCTTAAAGTAATAAAATGTTATTAAACTAAATTGTAAGAAAATTAAAAAAAAAAAGAGAAAATATATACACTCGTTATGAAAATCATGTTTTTATGGATTTTCCATGAAATGTGGTCGTAAAAAAGTGAAATAAAACTGTATCTTTTAAACCTTAAAACTATTAAAGCAATTCGTTTTATTAATACAAATTTTATTCCAGAATGTGTTTGTGTAGGAGTAGGAGTTATAATTTAATTCAACGATAATTTGGTAGCTCTACACACGAACATTATCACACGTTACGATCTTAATTGTAATTTTCTTTGTTTGAATTTAATTTTTTTTTTTTTTAATTTTAAGTAGCAATTTATAATAAAACTACACGCATTAGTTATACCCACCGCAGTTGGAGTTTTAAACCGGCCATTCAAAAATTCATTGGCTAAACATTAAAACATTAATTAAATTTTACTGAGGTGGGCAAAAGAGGGCACAAAATGTAATAAAATCTAACTTAAATCTATTTCAGTTCTAGTTTAGTTGTGGTTTAGTTCTAGTTCAACTCTGGTTTAATTCTAGTTCATTTATAGTTCATTTCTAGTTCAGTTCTAGTTAAGTTCTAGTTCAATTCTAATTCAGTTCTAGTTCAGTTCTAGTTTAGTTCTAGTTCAGTTCTAGTTCAGTTCTAGTTCAATTCTAGTTCAGTTCTAGGTCAGTTCTAGTTCAGTTCTAGTTCAGTTCTAGTTCAGTTCTAGTTCAGTTCTGGTTCAGTTCTAGTTCAGTTCTAGTTCAGTTCTAGTTCAGTTCTAGTTCAGTTCTAGTTCAGTTCTAGTTCAGTTCTAGTTCAGTTCTAGTTCAGTCTAGTTCAGTTCTAGTTCAGTTCTAGTTCAGTTCTAGTCAGGTCTAGTTCAGTTTTCTAGTTCAGTTCTAGTTCAGTTCTAGTCAGTTCTAGTTCAGTTCTAGTTCAGTTCTAGTTCAGTTCTAGTTCAGTTCTAGTTCAGTTCTAGTTCAGTTCTAGTTCAGTTCTAGTTTCAGTTCTAGTTCAGTTCTAGTTCAGTTCTAGTTCAGTTCTAGTTCAGTTCTAGTTCAGTTCTAGTTCAGTTCTAGTTCAGTTCTAGTTCAGTTCTAGTTCAGTTCTAGTTCAGTTCTAGTCAGTTCTAGTTCAGTTCTAGTTCAGTTCTAGTTCAGTTCTAGTTCAGTTCTAGTTCAGTTCTAGTTCAGTTCTAGTCAGTTCTAGTTCAGTTCTAGTTCAGTTCTAGTCAGTTCTAGTTCAGTTCTAGTTCAGTTTCTAGTTCAGTTCTAGTTCAGTTCTAGTTCAGTTCTAGTTCAGTTCTAGTTCAGTTCTAGTTCAGTTCTAGTTCAGTTCTAGTTCAGTTCTAGTTCAGTTCTAGTTCAGTTCTAGTTCAGTTCTAGTTCAGTTCTAGTTCAGTTCTAGTTCAGTTCTAGTTCAGTTCTAGTTCAGTTCTAGTTCAGTTCTAGTTCAGTTCTAGTTCAGTTCTAGTTCAGTTCTCAGTTTAGTTCAGTTCTAGTTCAGTTCTAGTTCAGTTCTAGTTCAGTTCTAGTTTAGTTCTAGTTCAGTTCTAGTTTAGTTCTAGTTCAGTTCTAGTTCAGTTCTAGTTCAGTTCTAGTTCAGTTCTAGTTCAGTTCTAGTTCAGTTTCTAGTTCAGTTCTAGTTCAGTTCTAGTTCAGTTCTAGTTCAGTTCTAGTTCAGTTCTAGTTCAGTTCTAGTTCAGTTCTAGTTCAGTTCTAGTTCAGTTCTAGTTCAGTTCTAGTTCAGTTCTAGTTCAGTTCTAGTTCAGTTCTAGTTCAGTTCTAGTTCAGTTCTAGTTCAGTTCTAGTTCAGTTCTAGTTCAGTTCTAGTTCAGTTCTAGTTCAGTTCTAGTTCAGTTCTAGTTCAGTTCTAGTTCAGTTTTAGGTTAGTTCTAGTTCAGTTCTAGTTCAGTTCTAGTTCAGTTCTAGTTCAGTTCTAGTTCAGTTCTAGTTCAGTTCTAGTTCAGTTCTAGTTCAGTTCTAGTTCTAGTTCAGTTCTAGTTCAGTTCTAGTTCTAGTTCAGTTCTAGTTCTAGTTCAGTTCTAGTTCAGTTCTAGTTCAGTTCTAGTTCAGTTCTAGTTCAGTTCTAGTTCAGTACTAGTTCAGTCCTAGTTCAGTTCTAGTTCAGTTCTAGTTCAGTTCTAGTTCAGTTCTAGTTCAGTTCTAGTTCAGTTCTAGTTCAGTTCTAGTTCAGTTCTAGTTCAGTTCTAGTTCAGCTCTAGTTCAGTTCTAGTTCAGTTCTAGTTCAGTTCTAGTTCGGTTCTAGTTCAGTTCTAGTTCAGTTCTAGTTCTAGTTCAGTTCTAGTTCAGTTCTAGTTCAGTTCGAGTTCAGTTCTAGTTCAGTTCTAGTTCAGTTCTAGTTCAGTTCTAGTTCAGTTCTAGTTCAGTTCTAGTTCAGTTCTAGTTCAGTTCTAGTTCAGTTCTAGTTCAGTTCTAGTTCAGTTCTAGTTCAGTTCTAGTTCAGTTCTAGTTCAGTTCTAGTAGTTCTAGTTCAGTTCTAGTTCAGTTCTAGTTCAGTTCTAGTTCAGTTCTAGTTCAGTTCTAGTTCAGTTCTAGTCAGTTCTAGTTCAGTTCTAGTTCAGTTCTAGTTCAGTTCTAGTTCAGTTCTAGTTCAGTTCTAGTTCAGTTCTAGTTCAGTTCTAGTTCAGTTCTAGTTCAGTTCTAGTTCAGTTCTAGTTCAGTTCTAGTTCAGTTCTAGTTCAGTTCTAGTTCAGTTCTAGTTCAGTTCTAGTTCAGTTCTAGTTCAGTTCTAGTTCAGTTCTAGTTCAGTTCTAGTTCTAGTTTTAGTTCAGTTCTAGTTCAGTTCTAGTTCAGTTCTAGTTCAGTTCTAGTTCAGTTCTAGTTCAGTTCTAGTTCAGTTCTAGTTCAGTTCTAGTTCAGTTCTAGTTCAGTTCTAGTTCAGTTCTAGTTCAGTTCTAGTTCAGTTCTAGTTCAGTTCTAGTTCAGTTCTAGTTCAGTTCTAGTTTAGTTCTAGTTTCAGTTCTAGTTCAGTTCTAGTTCAGTTCTAGTTCAGTTCTAGTTCAGTTCTAGTTCAGTTCTAGTTCAGTTCTAGTTCAGTTCTAGTTCAGTTCTAGTTCAGTTCTACTTCAGTTCTAGTTCAGTTCTAGTTCAGTTCTACTTCAGTTCTAGTTCAGTTCTAGTTCAGTTCTAGTGCAGTTCTAGTTCAGTTCTAGTTCAGTTCTAGTTCAGTTCTAGTTCAGTTCTACTTCAGTTCTAGTTCAGTTCTAGTTCAGTTCTAGTTCAGTTCTAGTTCAGTTGTGGTGTAGTTCTAGTTCACTTCTAGTTCTGTTCTGGTTTAGTTCAGTTTTAGATCACTTCCAGTTCAGTTCTGGTTTAGTTCTAGTTCAGTCCTATTTCTAGTTCATTTCTAGTTCAGTTCTAGTTCAGTTTTAGTTCAGTTTTAGTTCAGTTCTAGTTCAGTTCTAGTTCAGTTCTAGTTCATTTATAGAATAATCTGTATTAATGATTATATATAGTTACTTATTCTTTATTTAGTTATGTAGTCTATAGTCATATGTAACTTTTGATTATTATAGTAAACTGTGATTAGCCTCAATATAACAATGGCTACCCTTAATTATAATTCTTCTTAGCTTAATAAACAATAATAAAATTTATTATTAATATTCAGGAAACAACCATAACATAAATTAATCATAACTAAATAATACAAACCAAACCTCCCAACGCAATCAGGTTAAATTTGTTAACATTTTACAATTTCCAAAAACTAATAAATATTATAGAAAAAATTCACTGAAATCCATTTAACTCATAGCGACTTATTAAAGAGAAAACTAAATAAAAACACCTTTAATTGAAATTGTATTAACTATTCCATATGCGATCGACAAAACCATCTTATTAGTTGTAAAATAATAAAATAAATATTTATGATTATTAGAAATTTTGTACAAAATTTTTATTACACCCAACAAATTACATGGAAAATACAAGCATTTACAACTAATAGTTTTGGGAAATTGTATGTATGTATGTATGTATGTATGTACATGTTTATGGCGCACTAATTATAAAGAAAAATGTTAAAAACTAAAATAAAACGTGTAAACAATTTATAAAAACCAACTAAACTAAGAAATTGTTTTTGGAGAAAACAATAAAAGATTTGTAATAAATAAAATTATGATTCCAAAAGTTATGGCACGTAAAACGTTTAGATTTTAGATTTGATGACAATACTATTTTATAAGCGTGTATTGAGGGTGCTGCACGCATGCGCCAGACATAAATTTTTGTCAAATTGTTACACATGTAAGTAGAAATTATATAGAAGATGTTTAATATCTTGTAGTTGTAAATATGGTAGCTTTGTTTTTGTTTTCTCTTATTTAAACATTTAATTTATTTTGAACAAATTTTATGTTGTTGTGAAAATTTCTTGGAACTATTTTCAATTAACATGGGTATCGGAAAACACAAACAAACTGTTGTATTAGAGGGAACATCTATTTTACAGTTTAATTTTCTATTTGGGTGTTTAGTAACTTGTTGCTTGGAACGTGTTTTTCTCCCCCTCACATCACTTATTTCTTCAGAAAGTTTGATCTTTTTGTAATGAAGCGTGTCAGTTTGTCTAGAGGCATGTACCGTGTAGTTGTTAGGAAATGCTGTCAAAAATATTAGAAAATATATTATGAAAATTATCACTTCTGTGGAAGAGTTTGAAAAGAATTGAAAAATTTAATTCAATGTTATTGGTGGGCTAACTAAGTACTAAAGGGTTTCGAAGTTTGATGATATTTAGTAGGAAAATATAAATTAAATTTATAACCGAAGAAGCGACTTAGATGGTGGCTAGATAATTTCATGTCAACTTCCTTAAATACATAAAATCACTTAGGAAACTTGGAGTTTTATACAATGTTCAAATATATCCAAAAAGAAAATAGTTTCCAAGTAATTGTATTAATTACAAGGAAAGAAGTTTACGGAAACCACATTTTGAATCTTTAAAAATTAATATAAAATCCAGTAGAGTACGTGGAACAAGATCTCAGTAAAACTAACATTGCATTAGCAGTCAGTATGAAATCTGTCGCTACGATAAACTAAGTATATATCCACCCAACATTTTCCTTGTCAATAATGTGAAACGAAGTGTTGTTAGCAAACTTCACAACATTACAATTACGGACTTCCCACAGCGGTTCATCCAGGCTGAAGCAACAATACTATCTAAGGCGATTAGCCCCTACGGAATATCCATGCTGATTATTCACCACATTAGTGCGAAAGGTATTATGCTTTTGTGCTGATGTCCGTTACACACCAAAAATAGTGGTCCTATACCCACCTTAAAGTATACCAATCGGCTCTGAATCCCCTCCTGAGTCGACTAAGCTATGTCCGTCTGTCTGCCTGGTAAGTGAGCTTTTTTTGGTCCAAGGACGAACGCTATTGAAAATGATTGCAATCGGTCCATTATTTCACCTAGCCCCCATACAACCGGACCCCCGAAAAGGTCTTTTGACCTCATAATTATGTTAAATGATCTACTATCTCTGACCTACAGATTTTGACCATTTCCATAATTCACTTATAAACACTAGTATCATAAACATAATTATATAAACATAATTCCCATCAATAAATTTTATAAGGATCGGCTCAATTTCTGCCCTAGTCCCCATACAACCAGACCTTCCGATTTGTGACTCTTACCACATAACTACGTCTAATATACTACTATCTATCCAAAAATCGGTACTGATGTTTGTAACACTCAAAAATATTTGTCCTTATGTATACCAGTCGGTTCAGAATCATTTTCTGATTCGATTAAGCTATTCCCGTCTTTGTAACCGTGTAACGCTACAGTTCGCAATTTTCAATATAATTTGTTAAGTTGTCACATATTCTTCTATGGATCCAATGACGAAGGCTGTTAAAAATTTGTTGGCATCCATCTTTTATTTCTCCTAGTCAGCATACAACCGTTCATGAACAGACATTATTTGGAACCTATGTAAGATTCGACGTAAATGCTTAATTATTGAAAATCAATCACATTTAATATTCGCAATCGATGTAGAGTATCATATGGTCGCCCACGCCCGACTATAGTTTCTTACTTATTTGAAAGTGTACAGTTATTCCAGTTTTAAAATATGGAAAATACGCGACGGAGGGACGGCACGAGAAGACTTTCTGCCAGCTATTGTGCCACTCAACAGCAGCTCGTCGCCAGCATAGTTTCCGCAAAATATACACCACCACCATATCACAAGGCGTAAATAATAAAAGACCCTGTGAAAGGACGGTTTTAGTGGCACTTGACCTGTCGAAAACCTTCTACGCCGTCATGCCAAGAAAATTAATTTGGCGTAGTAATTGACCGTGCTCCACACAAAAATCTTTGGTGACACATTTGACAACCAATTTACTTCCCTACTGAATTAGAAATAAGGTCCTCAAAGTACTAGCCGATAGTATTTGGGGAATGGATAAAGTAACCTTGTTAGTTGTCGGTATATAAAACGATTGGTCGGTCAGTGGTTAATTATGCTACTTCAGTGTGGTCACCTTCACTCAGTGTTATCCAGTGTAGAAACACAACAACTACAACGGGATGCTTACAAATTACATCGGAAAATCTTCTACACGACGAAACGAAGTTCCTTCCAGTCAAGGAACACAATGTCATGTTGACTAAACAGTCCTCCTGGGATGTCACCAGAGGAGTCACCCCCCAACTTTAACATCATACAGTTGGATGCTTCCCCGAGGCATGTCAGGAAGGATCTTCGTACGTACGAGTAAACATACGCAGGTTTGAACGACATTCATAGAAACGCCATCAATTCCGCGGTCGTAGGATATTGCATTAATATCGTACTTGCCCAACGCACGTAGCACAAAAGAAAACCTGCTACGGAAAATAAGAATAGTTCTAAAGGATCTAAGATCAGTATGGAGCAACAGACTTAATGCCTACTGGTCACGCATATACCGTCCCCAACGAATGTCCAGCATGTGGTCAAGGTCGCCATGATACCCATCACTTATTTAACTACTTAGCTAACCTTATTTCACTGGATTTATGACCACACCCCGTTGAAGAGGCAAAATTTTTAAGTCCGGACATTGATGCAGAACCCTCAACTAGATTATTATATAGTTTTAGCTGTTACGATAACATCAATACTATTTAAATGCAGGACTTAGAGGATGTTAATACTTATTTTCTGACACATGTCGTAAAGTCAAAAAAAATTATGGAAGTCTCAAGTAAGTTTAGCGAATCATATGAATTGAAATTCACGTATAGTCCACATAAATTCAAGACACAGGGGTAATATTGATTTCCAAACTTCAAAAGTTTAGTTATATAACATTAAAGTCTAATTGGTCGATAAGTCACGTCCAACCATAATCAAAAGCATGACGTATAAGTAATACCTTTGTGAGGACCATAACCGAGCGTGAACTTAAATAATATCTTTTCTTAAAGGAAAGGATACAAATTATTCATGCTGGAAAGACGCGGAGTTCCTGAACAAGTCCCATATCAGGGTTAAACCGTGAGAGCTGAATGATGTCTTTTCGCAAGGATGGCGAAAACACTTAAGTACATTGAACCCTGTTTTCTGAGCAAGACAGAGTTATGTACTTAATTAGGTGTAAAACTTGATCAAAAATTAAAATGCAAGCAACGCATAGAGGATAAGATCAATAAGAACATAGGCACGAAAATGAAGCGTGATTAGACTTCTTCTTACTTATGCTTCAGTAATCTGGTGGACTTCTTTGGACAAACAGTACATCTTGCTTAATTATAAGTGGGGCCATGAGCACGACGTATTCTCCCAATTGAAACGAATATAAGATATGAGGTTTCACTTGTATCAAAACGTCTCTTTTCTTTATACAAATAGGCCAAAAGAGGTAATAGGACATGTCATCAACGTATACAGGACACATCGGTTGATAAGGTTTAATCTATTGGTCTGTAAGAGAGTATTAACCGAATACTCATTCAGAGGAAAGTTTTGCATAGCATGTGTGTCGGGTCACTCGGGTATAATAGGCAAGAAATGTTTGAATGTGCTTGGTAGAAAGAAAAGGGAATTCAAGGAAGATAATCTGATGAAATCTTTTGACACTACGAAGGCTGAAATGAAAACATGAGCAAAATAATCTTTTGGAATAATAAAACCACAATGATCCTTTGAGATGTCCCTTACGTTGGGAGTACGAGAAGCCTCCTCAAAATGACTTAGTCATTATCAGGTTAGTATGATGTTAGTATGAATGAACACCTAGGGTTACGGTCACAATAGTACATAAATATTTGAATCTTGAGGAACACTGGAAAATCCTAAGGAACAACATCCATAAAACTGTGTTTCTGAACATCGGATGATAACACCTTCTAGTGGACTATATAAGGGGTTTCCGCGATACTAGCCTATTGCCTGATATAGTATAAATCCTCTTTTAAACCTATCCTAACCATTTGTTCTACCCAGTAAAAACTTTTATTACCATATAAGGGGTTAACATGGTCAAATTTACTTACACAATAGCATTTTATGTCATTATTTTAACACGGTGATGTCATTGGAGGTAAGTACTTACCACAAACGATTACAAGTATTTAGAAAAAGTAATCATTGTAAATCGCATGAAAAAATGTATACAGCTGGCAAGATGGCTATGTAATGAATTAGAAAGTATTTATATAAGACATTATTAGACTACTTCTAGGTAAACCAGACAATATGTAGTAGTCATTGAAAAGTATGGTGTTAGGTAAGTAATTACAATTGAAAGCCATTAGCCAGTTTTTGCTGGAAAGGTTAGTATGATGGTACGTAAGTTAGTATGAATGAAGACATAGTATTACTGGCACAACTGTACAAAGATAGTCGAACGTGAAGTTCTAGTAGATCTCTGGTACCTCAAGAAAAATTCTAAGGAACTACATCGAAGTAACTGAGTTTCTGGACTTTGGACAATAATACCTTAATAGAGCAATATATAAGGGTTTTCTTTTTTGAACGGCACGCTATCATGTGAGTTTGGTTTTGATCAAAGAACGCTTACTAAATCTAACTTTGTAATGAATTCAGGAAGATATTTTTTAAACAATGATTTGCCAGTTATAATAATGATTATCAAATGATAACATGGCTGACAAATTTGATAAGAAGAATCAACACTATACATACCCCTATTTAAATTTCAGCTGGTGAAAAACATAACTGTTGACTTTTCATTATATTATTTGTTTTTTATTTAAATACCACAAAGATGGCTGCAATCAACTACTGACAACATGATATTATTTTTTTTTTATTTTTTCCAAAATTTCTACCAATGCAACTAACAATTTAAGTACTTCCTCCAAATATTTAAACAACACAAGAATATAGAATTTAATTTTCAACACCATATGCGTCGACTTTATACTATTGGTGCTTTGTGTTGTAGTTTTTAAGTGGAAAATTTAATTTGCCAGCTAAATTCTAATGACAATAATTATATGCCACACAGCAGAACCGAAAAAAAGAGCCACTGTCTAACTGACTTGGCACAATTTTTAACAGCCTGGCTACTAGTAAGTACTTATTTAATAAGTTTCAAACTTAAGAAACGTAGTCCAATGCATGCTGATGACGCTGGCTGACTATGATGATGATAAGTGGGTATAGTAGACATATAAAACATTGTATGAATAAATGAATATTGTTGGGTCTCAGTTGTAGCTAAACACATTGCAAGGTGTTAAAAATGTTGTCAGCCATAACAATAATGGGGCGTTAACACATGCCTGCTCTTTGATGTTTTATTTCACACATATAATTACGAGGAGACACATTCAAGCAACAATGGCACAGTCAATGTGAGGCAAATGGACAAAATAAAATTCAAAAGACCCTCGAAATAACACATTCATTAACTGCACAGAAAAAAAAAAGAATTTTAAATTACACACACTTGCAGTTAACATATATTTACAAAATACCATTATTTAATAGCAAAGAGCATTTATAGAATTTACGGATATTGAGCTTTTTTTATTGGCCGACAAAACAGAAAACTTCCACATGACCATAAAATATACCATACTAGTATGGTCTTTATAACGCCTTGCCGCTTTGAAGCAAAAAAAAAAAAAAAAAAAAAAAAACACACCAGACATAGACAGACCAATTTTTGATTCTATTTTAGAATTTGTTGTTTTATGAAAACAAGACACGCATTTCGACACTATTTTAGAGTTTGTATGTCTGGACATACATTAATTCAATTAATTGTTAAAATATTTATTTTTACTTTATTACCTATGGTGGGTTTTAATTTTGTAATTACGAGTACTTATTTATAGGAAGGTACTTTAAAAAGTGCATAAAACAATAAGGTTATACAGTGGGTAAGAGAAGATTATTTTTACGGAGTAGAAACTGAACCAGAACTGAACTAAAACTGAACTAGAACTGAACTGAACTGAACTAGAACTGAACTAGAACTGAACTAGAACTGAACTAGAACTGAACTAGAACTGAACTAGAACTGAACTAGAACTGAACTAGAACTCAACTAGAACTGAACTAGAACTGAACTAGAACTGAACTAGAACTGAACTAGAACTGAACTAGAACTGAACTAGAACTGAACTAGAACTGAACTAGAACTGAACTAGAACTGAACTAGAACTGAACTAGAACTGAACTAGAACTGAACTAGAACTGAACTAGAACTGAACTAGAACTGAACTAGAACTGAACTAGAACTGACCTAGAACTGAACTAGAACTGAACTAGAACTGAACTAGAACTGAACTAGAACTGAACTAGAACTGAACTAGAACTGAACTAGAACTGAACTAGAACTAGAACTGAACTAGAACTGAACTAGAACTGAACTAGAACTGAAACTAGAACTGAACTAGAACTGAACTAGAACTGAACTAGAACTGAACTAGAACTGAACTAGAACTGAACTAGAACTGAACTGAACTAGAACTGAACTGAACTAGAACTGAACTAGAACTGAACTAGAACTGAACTATAACTGAACTAGAACGACTAGAACTGAACTAGAACTGAACTAGAACTGAACTGGAACTGAACTAGAACTGAACTAGAACTGAACTAGAACTGAACTAGAACTAAACTAGAACTGAACTAGAACTGAACTAGCACTGAACTAGAACTGAACTAAAACTGAACTAGAACTGAACTAGAACTGAACTAGAACTGAACTAGAACTGAACTGAACTAGAGAACTGAACTAGAACTGAACTAGAACTGAACTAGAACTGAACTAGAACTGAACTAGAACTGAACTAGAACTGAACTAGAACTGAACTAGAAATGAACTAGAACTGAACTAGAACTGAACTAGAACTGAACTAGAACTGAACTAGAACTGAACTAGAACTGAACTAGAACTAGAACTGAACTAGAACTGAACTAGAACTGAACTAGAACTGAACTAGAACTGAACTAGAACTGAACTAGAACTGAACTAGAACTGAACTAGAACTGAACTAGAACTGAACTAGAACTGAACTAGAACTGAACTAGAACTGAACTAGAACTGAACTAGAACTAGAAACTGAACTAGAACTGAACTAGAACTGAACTAGAACTGAACTAGAACTGAACTAGAACTGAACTAGAACTGAACTAGAACTGAACTAGAACTGAACTAGAACTGAACTAGAACTAGAACTGAACTAGAACTGAACTAGAACTGAACTAGAACTGAACTAGAACTGAACTAGAACTGAACTAGAACTGAACTAACTGAACTAGAACTGAACTAGAACTGAACTAGAACTGAACTAGAACTGAACTAGAACTGAACTAGAACTGAACTAGAACTGACTAACTGAACTAGAACTGAACTAGAACTGAACTAGAAAAACTGAACTAGACCTGAAACTAGAACTGAACTAGAACTGAACTAGAACATGAACTAGAACTGAACTAGAACTGAACTAGAACTGAACTAGAACTGAACTAGAACTGAACTAGAACTGAACTAGAACTGAACTAGAACTGAAACTAGACTGAACTAGAACTGAACTAGAACTGAACTAGAACTGAACTAGAAACTGAACTAGAACTGAACTAGACTGAACTAGAACTGAACTAGAACTGAACTAGAACTGAACTAGAACTGAACTAGAACTGAACTAGAACTGAACTAGAACTGAACTAGAACTGAACTAGAACTGAACTAGAACTGACTAGAACTGAACTAGAACTAACGAAATGAACTAGAACTGAACTAGAACTGAACTAGAACTGAACTAGAACTGAACTAGAACTGAACTAGAACTGAACTAGAACTGAACTAGAACTGTGAACTACTAGAACTGAACTAGAACTGAACTATAGACTGAACTAGAACGAACTAGAACTGAACTAGAATACTGAACTAGAACTGAACTAGAACTGAACTAAGAACTGAACTAGAACTGAACTAGAACTGAACTAGAACTGAACTAGAACTGAACTAGAACTGAACTAGAATGAACTAGAACTAACTAGAAACTGAACTAGAACTGAACTAGAACTGAACTAGAACTGAACTAGAACCTGAACTAGAACTGAACTAGAACTGAACTAGAACTGAACGAGAACTGAACTAGAACTGAACTAGAACTGAACTAGAACTGAACTAGAACTGAACTAGAAACTGAACTAGAACTGAACTAGAACTGAACTAGAACTGAACTAGAACTGACAGATGAACTAGAACTGAACAGAACTGAACTAGAACTGAACTAGAACTGAACTAGAACTGAACTAGAACTGAACTAGAACTGAACTAGAACTGAACTAGAAACTGAACTAGAACTGAACTAGAACTGAACTAGAACTGAACTAGAACTGAACTAGAACTGAACTAGAACTGAACTAGAACTGAACTAGAACTGAACTAGAACTGAACTAAAACTGAACTAGAACTGAACTAGAACTGAACTAGAACTGAACTAAAACTGAACTAGAACTGAACTAGAACTGAACTAGAACTGAACTAGAACTGAACTAGAACTGAACTAGAACTGAACTAGAACTGAACTAGAACTGAACTAGAACTGAACTAGAACTGAACTAGAACTGAACTAGAACTGAACTAGAACTGAACTAGAACTGAACTAGAACTGAACTAGAACTGAACTAGAACTGAACTAGAACTGAACTAGAACTGAACTAGAACTGAACTAGAACTGAACTAGAACTGAACTAGAACTGAACTAGAACTGAACTAGAACTGAACTAGAACTGAACTAGAACTGAACTAGAACTGAACTAGAACTGAACTAGAACTGAACTAGAACTGAACTAGAACTGAACTAGAACTGAACTAGAACTGAACTAGAACTGAACTAGAACTGAACTAGAACTGAACTAGAACTGAACTAGAACTGAACTAGAACTGAACTAGAACTGAACTAGAACTGAACTAGAACTGAACTAGAACTGAACTAGAACTGAACTAGAACTGAACTAGAACTGAACTAGAACTGAACTAGAACTGAACTAGAACTGAACTAGAACTGAACTATAACTGAACTAGAACTAGAACTGAACTAGAACTGAACTGAACTAGAACTGAACTATAACTGAACTAGAACTGAACTAGAACTGAACTAGAACTGAACTAGAACTGAACTAGAACTGAACTAGAACTGAACTAGAACTAAACTAGAACTGAACTAGAACTGAACTAGCACTGAACTAGAACTGAACTAGAACTGAACTAGAACTGAACTAGAACTGAACTAGAACTGAACTAGAACTGAACTAGAACTGAACTAGAACTGAACTAGAACTGAACTAGAACTGAACTAGAACTGAACTAGAACTGAACTAGAACTGAACTAGAA
The DNA here is from genome assembly GCF_015586225.1 of Lucilia sericata. NCBI lineage: Eukaryota > Metazoa > Arthropoda > Insecta > Diptera > Calliphoridae > Lucilia > Lucilia sericata. The sequence goes on along the minus strand of NW_023996487.1, from coordinate 12,627 downwards.
CTGAACTAGAACTGAACTAGAACTGAACTAGAACTGAACTAGAACTGAACTAGAACTGAACTAGAACTGAACTAGAACTGAACTAGAACTGAACTAGAACTGAACTAGACTGAACTAGAACTGAACTAGAACTGAACTAGAACTGAACTAGAACTGAACTAGAACTGAACTAGAACTGAACTAGAACTGAACTAGAACTGAACTAGAACTGAACTAGAACTGAACTAGAACTGAACTAGAACTGAACTAGAACTGAACTAGAACTGAACTAGAACTGAACGAATTGAACTAGAACTGAACTAGAACTAGAACTGAACTAGAACTGAACTAGAACTGAACTAGAACTGAACTAGAACTGAACTAGTACTGAACTAGAACTGAACTAGAACTGAACTAGAACTGAACTAAAACTGAACTAGAACTGAACTAAACTGAACTAGAACTGAACTAGAACTGAACTAGAACTGAACTAGAACTGAACTAGAACTGAACTAGAACTGAACTAGAACTGAACTAGAACTGAACTAGAACTGAACTAGAACTGAACTAGAACTGAACTAGAACTGAACTAGAACTGAACTAGAACTGAACTAGAACTGAACTAGAACTGAACTAGAACTGAACTAGAACTGAACTAGAACTGAACTAGAACTGAACTAGAACTGAACTAGAACTGAACTAGAACTGAACTAGAACTGAACTAGAACTGAACTAGAACTGAACTAGAACTGAACTAGAACTGAACTAGAACTGAACTAGAACTGAACTAGAACTGAACTAGAACTGAACTAGAACTAGAACTGAACTAGAACTGAACTAGAACTGAACTAGAACTGAACTAGAACTGAACTAGAACTGAACTAGAACTGAACTAGAACTGAACTAGAACTGAACTAGAACTGAACTAGAACTGAACTAGAACTGAAGTAGAACTAAACTAGAACTGAACTAGAACTGAACTGGAACTCTACTAGAACTGAACTAAAACTGAACTAGAACTGAACTAGAACTGTTCTGTTCAGCATCTTATATTTTCTATAGGGTTAAAAATGTATCTAAATTTCCTGTAGCATTTGTACAAAAATATTGTTTGGAGTTAATATTATTTTAAAATTTAATAACATCATAATTTACATTAAATTTTTGCCGCCCATGATTTATTGTAGATAAAATTTTGCATTTTTGTCATAATTAATCAATTTGTAGTCATAATTTCACACCAAATGTTTTCCCCAAAAAATGTATTGCAATAAATAAAAATTCCTTAAACATAATTTCGAAAACATGACCACTGTGCCGCACTGCGTGCAATATGAATGAGTTGGAAATAGTTAATTCACACCTTTTTATTATGTTTAATTTTTAAGCACTTATTTTTTTAATACTTCGAGCATTTAATTTGTATGGATTTTAAATAAATATAAAATTCATTTAATGTTAAAGTGTGTTTGGAATTATGATTATTTCCCCTCGGTGGCGTTTTTATGGAGAATTGGGCGCAGCTTTCTTTTTTTTCAAATTGTTTGTATTATTTTTTTTAGTGTTTATCATATAAATATTAATATGATTATTATCATTATTATATGGTTAATAAGAAATAATTTTATTAATTTATGTATAAATTTCTTGAAAATATTAAATTAAATATATCAGTAATAAAAATAAAATAATAAATGAGCTAAATGTAAATGTATGAAATTATTAAGGCGAGTGAGTTCATCACAGTGTGTTACTACCGTGATAAGATCTGCGTTAAATGTTGCATGTGCTTGGAAGGTTTTTAAAGGGGTTTAAAAATGTATAAAAATAGTAAATTGAAATTAGTATTTTAATTAATAATTCCAGGAACTTCATACCGATAATAATTTTAATACACGTTTTATTATCGTACAGTAGGGCGAAAAAATACGACAATATTACCATAAATTTTTTTAAAAATATTATATCTGAAAAAATGGAATACAAATTACATAGTTTACCATAAAAAAAGATGGGGGGTATATTGATTTTGTCATTCCGTTTGTAGCACATCGAAATACTGGTCCTTATTGAATCCTAACACGATCTAGCCATGTCTGTCCGTCAGTCTATCTGTTGAAAGCACGAGTCCGAACGGTACGAGCTGGTGGATTGAAATTGTCCACAAATATTCTCTATGAGTAAGGTTTTTTTGGTATTGAAAATGAGCCATCATATAAGTGGACTCCTGCAAAACAGCTTTAACGGGCATATCTGTTTTAAAAGCACGAGTATAGCGATGAAATTCGACATAAATAAGTTTTATATGATCCAAAATCTCCCTACCAAATTTTATGAGGATCGCTCGATAATTGTCACTATCCCCCAAATAAGGTCCCCTTCAAAATATGACTTAATCGCTCATTACTAGCTTAAAAATAAGAGTATAGTGATGAAATTCGACACACATATGTTTCAATGAAGCCAAAATCTCTCTATAGTATAACAATGAAATTTGACATAAGTAAGTCTCTTATGATCCAAAACTACTCTACCAAATTTTATGTTGATCGGTCCATAATTGACCTTACCCCCCCTATAAGATCCACTTCAGATAATTAATTTAATGCTCATTACTGCCTTAAAAGTACAAGTATAGAGATGAAATTCGACATAAGTAAGTTTCTTACGAGCCAGAACCTCTCTACTGACTTTTATGAGAATCTGCATATTAGCTCCCCTACAGAAAATGACTTTAATGCAAAAAATACTATTTTATGTAAAACTGTTAATAATTAAACCTGTCTTTCATATAAGCTTCTCTTCAGTTAATTTGATGAGTAATATCACCTTGATGTTTAGAGGGGAGCATTCCTTTTAAGGCATACGGTTTGATGGTGGGTATATGAGATTCGGCACAACATATGAGATTCGGCTGAATATAACACTCTCACTTGTCTAAGTTTAGTTCTAGTTTAGTTCTGTTCTAGTTCTGTTTTAGTTCTGTTTTAGTTCTGTTCTAGTTCTGTTCTAGTTCTGTTCTAGATCTGTTCTAGTTCTGTTCTAGTGCTGTTCTAGTTCTGTTTAGTTATGTTCTAGTTCTGTTCTAGTTCTGTTCTAGTTCTGTCTAGTTCTGTTCTAGTTCTGTTCTAGTTCTGTTCCAGTTCTGTTCTAGTTCTGTACTAGTTCTGTTCTAGTTCTGTTCTAGTTCTGTACTAGTTCTGTTCTTGTTCTGTTCTTGTTCTGTTCTAGTTCTGTTCTAGTTCTGTTCTAGTTCTGTTCTAGTTCTGTTCTAGTTCTGTTCTAGTTCAGTTCTAGTTCAGTTCTAGTTCAGTTCTAGTTCAGTTCTAGTTCTAGTTCAGTTCTAGTTCAGTTCTAGTTCAGTTCTAGTTCAGTTCTAGTTCAGTTCTAGTTCAGTTCTAGTTCTGTTCTAGTTCTGTTCATGTTCAGTTCTAGTTCTGTTCTAGTTCTGTTCTAGTTCTGTTCTAGTTCTGTTCTAGTTCTGTTCTAGTTCTGTTCTAGTTCTGTTCTAGTTCTGTCTAGTTCTGTTCTAGTTCTGTTCTAGTTCTGTTCTAGTTCTAGTTCTGTTCTAGTTCTGTACTAGTTCTGTTCTAGTTCTGTTCTAGTTCTGTTCTAGTTCTGTACTAGTTCTGTTCTAGTTCTGTTCTAGTTCTGTTCTAGTTCTAGTCTAGTTCTGTTCTAGTTCTGTTCTAGTTCTGTTCTATTTCTGTTCTAGTTCTGTTCTAGTTCTGTTCTAGTTCTGTTCTAGTTCTGTACTAGTTCTGTTCTAGTTCTGTTCTAGTTCTGTTCTAGTTCTGTTCTAGTTCTGTTCTAGTTCTGTTCTAGTTCTGTTCTAGTTCTGTTCTAGTTCTGTTCTAGTTCTGTTCTAGTTCTGTTCTAGTTCTGTTCTAGTTCTGTTCTAGTTCTGTTCTATTTCTGTTCTAGTTCTGTTCTAGTTCTGTACTAGTTCTGTTCTAGTTATGTTCTAGTTCTGTTCTAGCTCTGTTCTAGCTCTGTTCTAGTTCTGGTCTAGTTCTGTTTTAGTTCTGTTCTAGTTCTGTACTAGTTCTGTTCTAGTTATGTTCTAGTTCTGTTCTAGTTCTGTTCTAGTTCTGTTCTAGTTCTGTTCTAGTTCTGTTCTAGTTCTGTTCTAGTTCTGTTCTAGTTCTGTTTTAGTTTTGTTCTAGTTCTGTTCTAGTTCTGTTCTAGTTCTGTTCTAGTTCTGTTCTAGTTCTGTTCTAGTTCTGTTCTAATTATATTCCAGTTCTGTTCTATTTATTTTCTATTTAAGTTCTTGTACCGTTCTTTGTCAATTCTTTTTCAGTTCTTGTTCTTTTCTCGTTCTGTTTCAGTTCTGTTCTGGTATAATTTAAGTTCAGTTAGCTTTTTTTTGTGGTTTAATTCTAGTTCATATCGGGTTCATTTCCAGTTCAGTTTTTTCATAATTCTTTTTTTTTTTTGTTAATTTCCAAAGAAACAAATTACTTTTGAATATTCTTTATTTTAAACAAAAACACATACATATGCAAAATATAAACATAACCCTCCCTATTCTAATCCTGATTGATATATGACAACACACATCAAAGCAGTAAAAAGACTAAATACAATATTTACATATATATGAGTAAAGAGCTAGAAAACTGCAACAAAATTTTTAAATTAAACAAAAACATTTAAATGTTTATTTAATAAAATATATAGAAACCGTCATAAAAATGTTTTGACAAAATACTGTTATGTTAAATAGGAAACCCTGTCAAAGCGAAGGGATTTAAGAGAATTGAATTTAAACAGAACAAGAGAAATATCAATAATCCTAAAATAACATTAGGTGAAGTTAAAAACAAAACATTTCGTTTTTGCAGCAAATTTTAAACTGTTTATATGTAAATTTTTAAGATTTAAACAAAAAGTATTGTATTTTTAGAAACAGGATTTTTATCAAAATCCTTAAACATAATTGCCATTTTGTACTTTTTGTTATAAAAATAAATTTAAATATGAGGCCGTTTTTCTTTATTTAGCAAATGATGATGATCATGACATTCTGATAAAGAAGAAAAGAGGCAGGCAGGATTCAACAACATGTTGACAGTGTCTGCTAAGTATTAGAGCTAAAATAACTGCTACTGCTACTGTTGTTTGGTTGGCTGCATTTAAAATCCAAACAGGATTATGAATTTAAACAAAAACATTAACCTAATCAACAAAAATGACAACAAAAGTACTTTACTTGTATACAAAAGTACTTTACTTTATCCTGGTATTTTGTTTTTGTGTTTGTTTTTTGGGGAAAATTCGAAATTGAATGTCACATATAAAATGAAATGTTTTGTGGTGCGTTAAATACTTAAAACGACATTGTCACCTTTTGTGTCATACTTATGTATTTGTTGTATTTTAAAAATAATTTTCTTTTTATTCTTTTGCCAATATTTCTAAACAAATTGTTGTTATATGGAAAAAAACCCCTAAATGTTTTATTTCTCTTTTATATTTTTTTTTAAAGATTTCTATTGGCGATAGTGAGTCTAAGCCTGAGCCTGTATGTAGACAATTTTGTGACAAAACAAGTAAGAAAGTATAGTCGGGCGTGGCCGACCATATGATACCCTACACCAGTTATGAATATTAAATGTGATTTATTTTTCATAATAAAGCATTTATCTTCAATATTCCCTTGTTCCGATACATTTAAGCAATTTATGGATGAAAAACTTATTTTCTGAAAGAGGGTTTATATGGGGGCTAGGGGCAAATATGGACCAAGCCCGATAAAATTTTGTGAATATATTTATATTTACATAATATTTTATTTTGCTGAATTTCATCGCGATATTTGTGTTTATAAGTTAATTTGGGACATTCAAGTAATTTTCTGAAGGGGACTTTGTATGAGAGCTAGGGTCAAATGGGGCCCGATCTTTATGAAATTTGGCAGGGTCATCAAGACTTCTATAAAACTTAGTTGTGCCGTATTTTATCGATATATCTGTATATTTAACATAATTATGAGCTCAGAAGCCCTTTTCGAGGGGTTCTGTTCTATGGGGGCTAGGTGAAATAATGGACCGATTTTAACCATTTTCAATAGGCTTCGTCAAATAAAACGTGCATGCCAAATTTCATCCAATTATCTTGAAAATTGCGACCTGTACCTTGCGCACAAGGTTTACATGGACAGCCAGACAGCCGGACGGACGGATGGACATTGCTTAATCGACTCAGAAAACGATTCTAAGCCGATTGGTATATTTTAAGATGGGTCTAGGACGAATATTTTTGTATGTTACAAACATCAGCACAAATCCAATATACCCTCCCCACCAAAGTGGTGTAGGGTATAAACATACAAAACCGAATCATTGAGGCGCATTAAAGTTGATCCTGCTTATTTAACATTAAGTTTATGCTCTAATGGATTTTGAAAATTGTCGGTATTATTATATATTAAAACAACAAAAACAAAATGTTGAGTTATTTTATTTCAAGAGGCAGATGATGACGATGATAATGATAATATGTATTCCTTCACAAATACAATAAATTCAGTTTCAATTGTTTAATAATCACTTGGGTTGTTAAGTTAAATGTCTGTGCTAAAGAAGGGTGTTGCTTATCACTACATACTTCCAAAAAAAAAAAAAAAAAACAGGGGAACAAATTTCAAAAGAAAGGTTTTCATTTAATCAGTCTTGTTTTTATGAAAGTGACAATTGCTTGGTTAATGCAATATGATATGCTGATACTCAGACATTAAGATTATGTCACAATCTATTGAAAATGATTTTAAGCTGGTAACTAAAGTATCGAAGTTAACCAACCGGGTCTTATGAGCAAATGTTGTTCTAAAAGTGAAAGTCTAACAAAAAAATGGTTTATCACCTTTTTGTATTTGGAAGGTGCAAAAGGTAGTTGCCTGAAGCATATGGGGTCTTAGGATAAATACTTTATATTTATTGAAAACAAATTGTTTTTACTTCCCGCCTTAAAAAAAAAAACGCTTTGATCATAAATTACTTAATACTGCTTCTTTCACTGAACCCTTTTAAATCAATTATGTTGCAGACATTTTATAAGATTTAGTAAATTCGTTATATTGCGAGTACGCGCAATATAAGTCAATAGGATCCCAAGATTAGTGTAAAGTCCAGAGTAGCAGGAAAAGTGTTATCTCTCTTTGAACACACAGTATCTGCTCACTCTTGCAAAAAAAACCTTGATATATCCCACCTATTTCATATCAATAGTGTCAATAATGAGATGATACATTTTGATCCAACTTCTTCTATCATATCAAAGCGGTATAGGTCAATCACGTCCTCTTAAAATATCAAAAGACCAGAACATCAATTTGGGTTTTGAACCACCTCGGACTACCAACAAGCCTTTGATGGGCACATCATAAAAGCCACCAGGATTTGTTAATAGTTTTGATTACCTTTAGATTCCAGTTAAGAATCATGTCAAAACTGGTCCCTAGGTTTTTAACATTATTCGATCATTTAATTTCGGATCCTTTTAAGACTGGCTCGGTATGAATCAAAAATCTACGTTTTATAAACTCTAGTATTAGAGGAGTTTATTATCAGCCCCTTTTCCTGGTTTCAATCAAGTCCATGCTGCATCATCATCTTTCCGATATAGTTTTGTCAATCCAAATACTATTATAATTAGCATAACGATAAGCAAAACTTAATGATACTAGATGAATTTCAAGGGTTTAGTTTCTAATGACCTCCGCCAATAGTTTTGTACCAGAGCCAGTTCCATAGCATAGTAAAACGTATTATGGTTTCATGAATGTATATATAGGGCTTAAATCCCTTTTAATTACCGATGTTGCCGAAATTTGTAGCTTAAAACAAGTTAAGAGTAAAGCCGAAACAATCGGTCAGTCTGATCAAAGACAAGACTATTGTGAATACTATAGACTAGAATATAGTAGATCAGACTATATATATATTAGACAATATTTATAAACGGTAGTAATTGAGGGGTTGATTGTCAGCCCTTTTCCTGGTATTATATAAAACTTCAATAAGGTGTATGGGTGCAGTCCTAAGCAATATAGTTTTATCTATCCAATTACAGTTATAGTCAGCATAACGATAAGCAAAACTTAATGACTCTAGATGAATTTCTAGGGTTTAGTTTCTAATGACCTCCGCCAATAGTTTCGTACCAGAGCCAGTTCCATAGCATTGTAAGACGTATATAATGGTTTCGTAAATATATGTATATAGAGCTTAAACACCTTTCATTTTGCATAGTGAAACAATTTGTAGAGCCCAGACTATAGCCGAAATTTGTACTTTAAGACAAATTGAGAATATAGCAGAAACTATCGGTCAGACCGTATTCTATTAATATTTATTATAGACTATACTGTAGGTCAAAGGAAAGACAAGGATATAGTTAACACTATAGACTAGAATATACTTGACCAGACTATATATATCAGACTATATTTAAGACTAAACTATGACCCATAAAATATACTAGACTAAAGCAGAGATTATAAAAAAGAATATACTATAGCCCAGACTAAAGTTGAGATTATGAACCAATATTTTCATAGGGAAACTGACGATTTATTATATAAGAAAACTTAATATATTGATGGAATGAATTAAAGTTTTTTTACAATTATAGTCATATTACCCTTATCTACATTACAATAACTTATCGTTAAAAAATATTCTTTTTTTAAAACCTTAAAAAAGTCTTATTTAAAAATATCAAGTAGAGATTATTATCAAAACATATGCCTTCCTTCTTTTCAAACAGTAATATTATCCTTAAAATCCTGCTTTTCAACAAACTAAACATTGCGGTTTTTCTGTAAGACAAACCCATTGTTATTTGTATAAATATTATCTTTGCCAAGATTTTGAAAATCTCTAAAAGAAAATTACTTAACAAAATACTTATAACAATGGTTAGATGGATAAATAGACCGAGTTACTTTCTCACCTTACAAAAGGTAAAAAGTGGGTTAGAGAAAAAAAAAAGAAACAATTTTCTAAATTGAAATCCTGCATAAGAAGGTTCTTTGAAAAGGGAATTAAAAAGGTAGAAATATAAATATTTCTATTTGATTTTCTTTGTGAAAAATATTTTAAAATTTATTTAAACGATATTAGGATTTTAGGCAGATGTTGGTGTTTTTAAAATGCCGGATACAAGTTTTTTAGATTCTGCAACTTTTACCGAAATAAAGCAGTAAAGCGTTCTAGTTCTAACACCTTATATTAAGGCTATAGAACAGACAATACTAGGCTATACAATAGATGATAGATTCGACTATGGACTAGATTATAGACTGGACTATAGACTATAATATAGACTAGACTATATATACTAGACTATATATTAGACTATAGACGAGACTATAGACCAGACTATAGACTAGACTATAGACTAGACCATAGACTAGACTATAGACTAGACTATAGACTAGACTAAAGACTAGACTATAGACTAGACTATAGACTAGACTATAGACTAGATTAAAGACTGGACTATAGACTAGACTATAGACTAGACTATAGACTAGACTATAGACTAGACTATAGACCTAGACTATAGACTAGACTATAGACTAGACTATAGACTAGACTAAGACTAGACTATAGACTAGACTATAGACTAGACTATAGACTAGACTATAGACTAGACTATGACTAGACTATTGACTAGACTATAGACTAGACTATAGACTAGGACTAGGACTCGACTATAGACTAGACTATCGACTAGACTATAGACTAGACTATAGACTAGACTATAGACTAGACTATAGACTAGACTATAGACTAGACTATAGACTAGATTAGAGACTAGACTATAGACTAGAATATAAACTAGACTATAGACTAGACTATAGACTAGACTATAGGACTAGACTATAGACTAGACTATAGACTAGACTATAGACTAGACTATAGACTAGACTATGGACTAGGACTATAGACTAGACTATAGACTAGACTATAGACTAGACTATAGACTAGACTATAGACTAGACTATAGACTAGACTATAGACTAGACTATAGACTAGACTATAGACTAGACTATAGACTAGACTATAGACTAGACTATAGACTAGACTATAGACTAGACTATAGACTAGACTATAGACTAGACTATAGACTAGACTATAGACTAGACTATAGACTAGACTATAGACTAGACTATAGACTAGACTATAGACTAGACTATAGACTAGACTATAGACTAGACTATAGACTAGACTATAGACTAGACTATAGACTAGACTATAGACTAGACTATAGACTAGACTATAGACTAGACTATAGACTAGACTATAGACTAGACTATAGACTAGACTATAGACTAGACTATAGACTAGACTATAGACTAGACTATAGACTAGACTATAGACTAGACTATAGACTAGACTATAGACTAGACTATAGACTAGACTATAGACTAGACTATAGACTAGACTATAGACTAGACTATAGACTAGACTATAGACTAGACTATAGACTAGACTAGACTAGACTATAGACTAGATATAGACTAGACTAGACTATAGACTAGACTATAGACTAGACTATAGACTAGACTATAGACTAGACTATAGACTAGACTATAGACTAGACTATAGACTAGACTAGACTATAGACTAAGACCTATAGACTAGACTATAGACTAGACTATAGACTAGACTATAGACTAGACTATAGACTAGACTATAGACTAGACTATAGACTAGACTATAGACAACTATAGACAGACTATAGACTAGACTATAGACTAGACTATAGAAGACTATAGACAGACTATAGACTAGACTTTTTTTTTTTTTTTTATAGGACGTAGTGATAGTACACTATCAACTAGTGGCCCCACGAATACCTCCCCGTCCCACCCCGGTACCACTTTCGCATTTCATCGGGGCAGACGATTTTTAAATCGCTATGCTACTCCCCCATCCTCACATGAGATTAGGGGTTCGGCCGTTGCGATCAGAATCTGCATTTCATTAATATGTGTGATAAAATCTTGACACTTCATCCACGTTTCTTCGGATTTCAACATTTCCGAAACAATGTTTACCGGAGTTAATATAGTTTCCAATATATTCATATAAAGATCTCTCATTTGGTTCCATTTTTCACATTGAAAATAGAGTATGTTCTGCGGTATCTTCTTGGGATCCACAGTCTTCACAATATATATTCTTTTTTATCTTGAATCTTGTTAAATATGAGTTAAAATTTCCATGTCCCGTTAGTATTTGTGTTAGATAGTAGTGCATTCTACCGTGTTTTCGTTTTATCCAGCTTTCAATGTCTGGTATCAGTTTATGGGTCCATCTACCCCTTTCATCTGCTTCCCATTGTTCCTGCGACTTTGTTAGCAGATTGTTTCTTGCTTGCTCTTTTACATTTTTAATATATTGCGTATTGATGTCTAGACTTGTTGCTACATTCAATCTTTGCCATATTTCTTCTCGCTCCAATATAAGGAGGTCAATGGGTGGAATTCCGGAGAGAACTAAAGCTGCACTTGTGGACACAGTTCTGTACGCTGATATTACCCTTAGGGCACTAACTCTCTGTGGTTTTAACAGTTGTGTGATTACACACTTTCTTTTCAAAGCTGATGCAATTATAGGTGCTGCATACAGCATTTGTGAGTGAACTACACTGTTTATGAGCTTCCTAGTGGAGTCTTTAGGTCCGTTTATATTTGGCATAATTTTTGTTAACATATTTGCAGTTTTTAGGGCTTTGTCTCGAATGTTCTGTACATGTATATTGAAGTTTAATCGATTATCTAGTAGAACACCAAGATATCTTAAACTTTTGCTAAAGGTTATACTTTTACCTTGTATTCTTAGTTTTGGAGCTATAAACGATCTACGATTTGTAATTAATATCGAGTCTGTTTTTTCGGCCGCTAATTTCAGACCATGCTCGTTTAAACCACCTATCGCAGCGGCTGAGGCTATCATTAGTTATTATTTCCAGAGCTTGTGGCAAAGTATGGGAAATAACAAGTGCTACATCATCGGCATATCCTATAATATGCGCACCTTTTGGTAGCTCGAGATTTAGAAGTCCGTCGTACATCATATTCAATAAAAGTGGTCCTAAGACCGATCCTTGTGGTACTCCTGCAGTAATTTGGTATTCCTTCATACCATCATCTGTTTTATACATTAGGACTCTATCATACAAATAATCAGCTATTATATTATACAGAGAACTATGTATTCTTTTGTCTTTGCATGAGCTCATTACAACACTCCATTTAGCTGTGTTGAATGCATTTTTAACATCAAGTGTAATAACAGTACAAAAACCTTTTTCTTTCTTGGAAGCTAGTGCAATATCTACTACTTCCTTTATAGCTCCAACTGTGCTTTTCCCTTTTTGAAAATCATATTGCTTTGGAGATAATCCACCTTGTCTCCTTATCTCAATGTCTAATCTGGTGGATATTAAACTTTCAAATAGTTTACCTAGTGTATTTATCATACACAAAGGTCTGTATGAACTTGGCTCATTTAGTGGCTTCGTCCCCTTCCGGAGTAGAACCAGCTTTTGGATTTTCCAACACTTCGGAAAAGTACCATTTATGAAGCATAGGTTATAGGCTACCAACAACAACTCTGGCCAAAGCTCACC